>NC_083705.1:59267076-59570106 GCF_033118175.1 Dama dama | reverse complement strand
TGAACTTGTTCTGTATGTCTCATGTCACTTCACATTTGAAAATCCTTCAATTCATTCCCAAACACCTGGAGGTAAACTATATTCTCCTTTGAGTCTTATACAAAGACTGGTCCTCAGTGGCCTGTCATACTGTCTAGCTTCATCCCCAATCCCACTTTTCAGCATGTGATGTGCTCCAGCTGCTGTACTTGCATGTCATTAATTATTACTTAGATTCTTTTGATACGGCATTCCTGCCATTCCAGAGCAGGTCTCTCTTAGCCAATGTATTTTACCTGTCTCATTTTCTATTGCTAGCAACAGATTAGTTCAAGCTCTCACTCTTCTCAGGAGCCTTCCCTAAATTGATATGAGTCAAGTATATTTCTCCTCCCCTAGAACCATCATCCCCTATGTTTAGCACTGCTATAGCATCATTAGCACTGTGATGCCATCACTTGTTCTCAAAATCACCTCCTCTTCTTGCCTTCATTAATTATGGAGATTGTATATTTCATTAGTATAATCTCCACATCTAGCACAGCATATGCCATGCTGTTAGTTTCTTTTAACAGTTGAATTCATGTTGAAACAGTAACTTTCAAAGTGAAACAGGATTCTTGTAATCATCTTATTCATTCACTTCTTTGATATGCATAATAAAGCCTTGTTCTGAAAGTCTGGATTTACTCAGGTCAAAAGATAACTTAGTATAAAAATCAAGATTACCTGTCCAATGTTCCCTCCCCTGTTTCCTGTTACTTATATATATGTCTTACAAGTATGTCTCAGTTGTTGCCTTGAGCCAGTAATACATTATATGGTTCATAAGTATAAGATCCCTTAAATCATTATGGAACAGGAAATAAGCCAACTATTACCCTCTTTTTTATGATGTATTAGCTGCTTTACAGAAACTAACATACTTTTGTTTGTTCTGAAATGCTTCCCTGAGATTCTGTTGCTCATATAGAAGAAATGTTGCTCACATTTCTCTAAATATGAAGTCCACAGTTATTTACCCAAGAGACACTGTAATATCTATGTCTTATTGTGTCTAATCTCATCTCTCTACTGCTCATTCCCTAAATTGGAGTTAGCCAGTCTTTCTTGGAGTGATTGTGTGTGTTAGTTCTTCACTTGTGTCCAACTCTTTGTAACCACATGGACTATAGCCTGTCAGGCTCCTCTGTCCATGGGATTTTCCAGGCCAGAATAGGAGTGGGTAGCCTTTCCCTTCTCCAAGGGATCTTCCCAACCCAGGGATCAAACCCAGGTCTCCCACATTGCAAGTGGATTCTTTACTAGCTGAGCCACAAGGGAAGCCCAGAAGAGTGATTGTTTAGCAATAAATGTCAAATATATTGATGCCACATCCTTTTCTTCTTAAAGTCAACAATGTCTTCACATTTCTCTAAATATGAAGTCCACAGTTATTTACCCAAGAGACACTGTAATATCTATGTCTTATTGTGTCTAATCTCATCTCTCTACTGCTCATTCCCTAAATTGGAGTTGGCCAGTCTTTCTTGGAAGAAGAATGCAGTCAAACACAGATTACTTCAAATCTCAAGAGCTTTACATGTGTTACTCCTTCACCATGGACACTGCCCCAAGCTCAAAAGTCACATACAAGCATATGTGATGGTCAATTTGGTGGGATTAGTCCTGGTTTACTTTTAGATACTGGCCTGTTCTTCCTCAGAGAGTTCTTCCCTCACTCCCAATCTAGGTTTAACGCTACACTCAAGTACAACATTCTTTAATAATCCTCATCACATTTTATAGCTGAATATTTATTTGTATGAATGTTGCCTTAATGTCAATGTCTCCCATAATACTTGCATCATTCACCACTATATAAACAATGCCTAGCATGGTGACCAGAACTGAGGACGTATTTGATAAATTTTGAATGAATATGACCTAGTCTTCAGCCTTTGTCAAAATAAACTCAGCTGACAAATATCATATGATTTTGCTTGTATATGGAAAAAAGGGTACCATGAACTTAACAAAACAGAGTCACAGAGGTAGAAAGTAAAGTTATGGTTACTGGTGGTAAGTAGGGGGATAAATTTGAAGATTGGGATTAACATATACACACTACTATACATAAATTGGGGCTTCCCTCATAGCTCAGTTGGTAATGAATCCACCTGCAATGCAGCAGACCCCAGTTCAATTCCTGGGTCAGGAAGATCTGCCGAAGAAGGGACAGGCTACCCACCCAGTATTCTTGGGTTTTGCTTGCCAAGGGAAAGAATCAGCTGGTAAAGAATCCACCTGCACTGCAGGAGACCTAGGTTTGATCCCTGGGTTGGGAGGATCCCCTGGAGAAAGAAAAGGCTACCCACTCCAGTATTCCAGCCTGGAGAATTCCATGGACTATACAGTCCATGGGGTCACAAAGAGTTGGACATGACTGAGCGACTTTCACTTCACTTCATACATAAATTAGATAACTAATGCTGCTAAGTCACTTCAGTCGTGTCCAACTCTGTGCGACCCCATCCCTGGGATTCTCCAGGCAAGAACACTGGAGTAGGTTGCCATTTCCTTCTCCAATGCATAAAAGTGAAAAGTAAAAGTGAAGTCGCTCAGTCATGTCTGACTCTTCGCGACCCCATGGACTGCAGCCCACCAGGCTGCTCCGTCCATGGGATTTTCCAGGCAAGAGTACTGGAGTGGTATAACTAATAAGGACCTACTATTCAGCACAGGGATCTCTAATACTCTTATATTCTAGAAGAGAAAAGGATTTATAAAAGAGTGTGTATAACTGATTCACTTTGCTATATACCTGAAACTAACACAATATTGCAAATCAACTATTCTCCACTAAATATTATAAAAAAATAAAACTAAAATAAAGCTATGGTTATAAATAATGAAAACCAAAGACTATGATAAGTTAGTATATTTTAATGATTTATATTTTATATTATTTTATCTTTTATTGTAGAATAGGACTGCATACTGTATACCTTTCTAATGTCTATAAATATAGTGACAAATAAGCCATATAAAGGAAACAATCCTAGAGAAAAAAAAAATGGATGCCATTTCACTTTGTGATTCTTAGAACAAATGCCTGGTATTTTCTTTATGAAATTTAGAAAAAGTAAAAACTAGATGTATTTGAAGACCCTCTAGGCTTAACTTCCAACTAAATACTTTTGTTATAGGAGGTCTGATGCAATTAAATGTTTACTGGATTTTTAAAAAATAAATAAAATTATGGAACAGATTTCCTGAGAATAATACCTATGTTGAAAATGATAAATTTTCTTAGGGCCAATATGTGTTGAAAGAAAACAGTCCATAGTTAATTATGAAGTGTGATAGATTTTTCAGAATGTATATAACTATTTTTTCATATTTTGGAGAATATTTAGATTTTCATTTTTACTTCTGCATGAAAATATTGAATCATGGTAAAAGAATACTATTATATACATATATACATATATATATATATATAATATTAACAAAATTATCTAATCCAAGGCTTGTTTTGTGTAAAGAAAAACCTGCAGTAAAATGGCAGACAAAGTTAATAAATTCATCTCTTACTATAAACAATTGTAAATGTAAAGTGCAATATAACTGAGATAGCAACATTCACTGTAATTCACTAAATGGTAATTCAGTGAAAGGTAATTTACTGGAGAAAGGAAGGAAGAGATTTTCACCAGGAAAGTCATTTCCAGCTGGCAGATAGTCAGATGACTTTGGGGGAAATTAAACCGGATATAGGCCATGAGCACCAAGATTAAATTTTCCATCTCCTGAAGGTTAGAAACTATGACTTTCAGTCCCATAATGGTATAAAATTAGAAAGGAGATGTCTGAACAAAGCAAGACAACTTGAAAATAAACTCTATGAAATGAAAATTGGACTATCTACCCACTAGCTTAAAAAAAAACAGCAAGGAAGCTTGTGGTTGGTTAACAGCTCTTGGTAGAAAAATAACAATTCCTGTGATAAACTGAAATTCAAACTAGCAGACTAGAAGAAAGGTGGACAAGATTTATTTTCGTGCTGCTAGTGTTCTTTCATTGTTGTTTTCATTAAAAAGTATGGATATGAATCAATAGTTAAAAATTAAAAGTTAATATGTATTTAACTGAACCTCTTCCGTAAACCTGAAATTAACATGATGTTATAAATCAATTATACTTTACTTAACAAAAAGAAAACAAATTAAAAACAAAAATAAAATGTATTAAGATTTATGAAACCAACAGGTTGTCAGCACACAAAAAAATAAATGACTCTCTATGGATCTCCCTCAAGTTATATTTTAGAGTAATTCTATCAAAATCCTCATTCCCACTTTTCACACACTATTGAAGACAAGTGAATATAAAATTTTTAAAGGCATACCATGATCAAATTTCCATAACAGTGGATAGACAAAAGAAATATGCAAATTAACCAAGCAGAAATGAATAATATAATTTGATCAAGATTTTTAAACAGTTGGTTTGCAATGTTTAATACTTAAGAGAAAAAACTGGTCAAAATGAAAAGACAAGGTATATATAAAAAGGAGAAAAGGAACCAATATAAAGCAAAAATTTTAAAATATGTTCAAGCTAATATTCATATTTAAGTCAAGTGGTTGTTGCTCAGTCATGTCCGACTCTTTGCAACCCCATGGACTGCAGCCTGCCAGGCTCCTCTGTCCATGGAATTCTCCAGGAAAGAATGTTAAAATGGGCTTCTGTTTCCTTCTCCAGGGGATCTTTGCAATCCAGAGATGGAACCCGGATCTCCTGCATTGCAGGCAGATTCTCTATCATCTGAGCTACAATTTAAATTTAAAAATATATTAATACTCAACTATTCAACTTGGTTGAAGAAAGTATTAGAATCCTAAAAGTGAATATGAGAAAAATTATATCAAATAGAAGTTTCAGAATGAAACAATAAATGAGGGAGAAGAAAATTCAAAGAAATAATGGATGCTATATTTCTATAAAGTACAAAAATCCTAAAAATTACACAAAAAATATTGATTTCAGTCTACTATGGGTTGAATTTTAAACCAATAAAATCCACATGATGATGTTCTAACCCCAGTACGTTATTGAGACAGGGTTTTTATAGAGGTAATGTCCTAAAGAAAAAAGGAAATCTGGACACAGATACTCATGTAGTGAGAACACCATGTGAACATGAAGACAGCAATCTACAAGCCAGGAAGAAAGGCTTGGTAAAAATCCTTCCATCATAAAAATCAAGTCCTCATTATAACTTCCGGAGAAGGCAATGGCAACCCACTCCAATACTCTTGCCTGGAAAATTCCATGGACGGAGGAGCCTGGTAGGCTGCAGTCCATGGGGTCTCTAAGAGTCGGACCACGACTGAACGACTTCACTTTCATTTTCACTTTCATGCATTGGAGAAGGAAATGGCAACCCACTCCAGTGTCTTGCTTGGAGAATCCCAGGGACGGGGGAGCCTGTGGGCTGCTGTCTATGGGGTCGCACAGAGTCAGACACGACTGAAGTGACTTAGCAGCAGCAGCCGCAGCATTATAACTTTCAGAGACCCTTGGCCATTTTGCCTTTGTGGGCCTTTTTCTTTTCTCAATTAGAATGATAAATTCTATTTGCAATTGTATTGATATAAAGACTAATAGAGACAATTATATTCATTTTCATATTTTATTCTGATCTGAAAGTATATTAAGACATTTTCCTGAACTCTTTCAGTATTTGTGGCCATAATGATTATGCCATCTTAAACTAATAGACATTGTAGCAGAGGTGAAAAATGTGTCTAGACATTGCCCCCGAGGGTTAAAGTCACTTTTGGTTTAGCACCACTGATACACTCAAAAACATATACACACATATTAACATACAGGTGAGTATGTTTGTATAGTAACATCAAGTGTACATGGTGAACAAATTCATAGATTGTGCCCATAGTATTGCTTTATGTTGATGATGTTTAAAAATTTTCCAGCACAGCATTAAGAAACACTATATATAATGAGTGCTAATGCTATTAATTTCAACATTTTTATTGTTGAACAATAAAACATATTGTCACTTTTCTCTAAAACTAAAGTGAAACTTAGTGAAGTCTGATTTCTTTTAAAAAAGATATAACAGGTTCTATATCATTACAAATTAAATGAAGTATATGCCAAATCAATTTCCTCTTTTGTGCACCCAATTTCTTTTAGGACTGGACCTAAATAGTTAAATTTCCATGATGATTATTGAGAAATTTCTAAATCCATATGCACCTGCATACCATGAGTTAATTTCACATGACATCATGTCATCACATTGCCACCTATACAAAATTAAAATGTCATGTTTTGATATAAGAAGTTTTCCATTTCAAAGAAGTTATGGTAAAAAAAATTCATAAAACCATCATCTTGATAATAAGATGACAATCGGAACCTTTTCTTACTGTTCATTTAATTTTTAATTCAGAGTTCAGGATGACATTAAAGCTATCTTTTTTTTTCTCTGTAAATCCTGAACCTTCCCAGTCCTTTTTACATGATTTATTCCCTCTTGAACCTCAAAATCATTTATTTAATTTGAAGTCACAGTACTTCATATTAAAAGAGATTTGAAGGCTCTCTTTTTAAAGACAGAAAAAATAGAGAGTAATGGAAGTAATGGTGATGATGAGAGGGGAATTTCATGCACTATATACTAGAAACTGATTTTCATTAAAGAATTAGATATCTTACAATTTGTTCTTTGGCACTGCCATAACTAATCCCCCTTCCCATGAAGAGATCACTTAACTGTTTCAGGCATTGTTGGTTTCCATTATTTGAGGAATTTGACAAGATGATTTCCTAATTCCTTTATGCCACCAGAATTCCTTTCTTACTGTCTATATGCTTGCTGTGGTTGTTTTTGCTTTGTTTTGTTTTAATAAAGCAAGTTGAGAATAATTGCCTAGAGTCTACACTTTATTCACACATATTGCCATTGTTTAGTCACTAAGTTGTGTCAGACTTTTTTGAAACCCCATGGACTGTAGCCCGCCAGGCACCTCTGTCCATGGGATTTCCCAGGCAAAAATGCTGGAGTGGATTGCCAATTGCTCCCCTGGAGATCTTCCTGACCCAGGGATCAAACTTGTGTCTCCTGCATTGGCTGGTGGAATTTTTACCACTGACTCACACACATAGGACATGGGTAAAGAGGGGATTGAGAGGTATAATTTTAGTAACTAAATTCTTTATAGAAGCAAGCAATAGTTTCTACATGATACAGTTTTTTATCTGGAAAAAAATGTTAACAGTCATAAGAACATACACTATAAAATGAAGAGAAGTGAATATGGGGAATGTAATACATTCATTCATCCTGAAAAAAGTCTAGTTTCATTAACTTTTATTATCAAAGACATGTTTAATGTTAACAAGGCCCAAATCCTAACGCTATATTGTTAATAGATTAGATATCTTAGCCTAAAACATGCTAATACGGAGGAACAGTTTTTGGTCTTACCTTTAATTTGGTTGATTCTATTCTATTTTATCATATGTTTTATCCTATTCTCTTTAACTACCAGATAATACAATATAGATAATATACACTTAAAGATACACTGAAGTAATAAACATAGCATCTTTTATCTCTTATATAAGAATTTTTGGCCAGTTAAAGAAGTCATATTTAATATTTTTAAAGTAAAAATTTTCATATTACACATGTAATACATATTTTTTATGTATTTATGGAGCAGAATACCTAGCTAATCACAAGGAATTATCACTTGAAATACATGAAGCTCACTGTCAGTGATTGTATAGTAACAAACATTATTTCCAATATGTGCTCTTAGTTAAATTCTAACGGTTACACATATTTAAATACCCCTCGAATATACCAGGAAGAGTCAGTATACTTTCAACTACAACCTGCACACTAATTATTCTATTGGTAAATATGAGACATATATGAAACACAGTCAATAGCTAGTGAAAAAAATATGATATATGCATTCTAACTTATAGTTTTTGATCTCTAAAGCAAAGAATTCTACTTTTACACCATGTTTTTTATTCCATAAGCAACATTTTCTAAAATATGTGATAAACTATAGATATTAAGACATGAAGAATGCATTTTTAATCTCCTGGCACTAATTCTGAACACTAATATTTCAAATTTCAGAAAAATTCAAATCAAATCAAAGTGTAGTTTCAATTAAAGGAATGCAAAAAATGATCAAATTAAAATAATACATTTCTATAAAGCAAAACTTATAAACAAAGTCAAAGGGTAAATTGCAACTGTTAAAAAGCATTATTGGTAATATTGCTGGCAAAGATTTATTGCATCTATTATGTAATCATTGACTAGTACTGATAAGTTTAAAAGAGTAACAAAAGGGCCTAAAGAGTCAGTTAGTAAAAAAAAGGAATATTCATGTCCCCTCAACTACAAAAATGTGATCAATTTCATTCATAATAAGACAAACGTATATTGGAAGTACATAGAGATGCAATTTTTCACCTATTTACAAAATTCAAGTCTTACAATCCCATTTGTTGGCATTGCTATAGAGAAATAAATATTCTCACACATCACTGACAGAGGGTAAAGTACACTACCAATTATGGAGGAGGATAGGTAACATCTACCAAAATTAAAGATTTTTTTATTTTTAAATCAGAATTCCACTCTGGAAACCTCTCCCTTCAGGGACATCTATACCTTTGCTAAATGATGTGCATACAAAGACATTCATTACAGTACTGCCTGCAATGCAACTAAACGACAGCAATAACAACAAAAATACCAAGAGCTAATAAACATTCATAAAATAACCTTGGGAGAGGGCATGCCAGTGAAAGAGGTGAACTTAAAGACCTCTGCAAATTCACACTTCCATAAAAGAAATGTTTGATGACAGAGATTTTGTTTCAATAATTTCAAATAATTATCACAACCATTAACAGGACTACAAAAGGCTATACTTTATAGAGCCCTTTCCAGTGAATTACCACATTTGAGCATTACAATAGGCGCTGAGATAGAGTTCTGTGTAAATGAAGATGAAACGGCCCCATAACCTGCTTCCAGAGTGTTCACAGTCTACTAGGTGAGATAGGATCCATGAAAAGGGGTTCCAAATATTTTCTGTAAATGGTCATTAGTAATACTTTAGACTTTGTGGCTCTTACTTTCTTTCACTGCTTCTCGACTTTGCCATCATAGCTTGAAAACAGCTACATACAATACATAAATGTGAATCGAGTTGTATTACAAAAAGACATCATTTTTAGAAACTGAATTTGGTTTTGTGCTATTTCCATGTATCACCAATAATACTTAAAATTTTCAATAGTTATTATTATTATCTATTATGCAAGCAACACCAGCACAACCACAGACAGTGGTTTAACTGACCCACAATCTAAAGTATAAACCAAACTTTATAACACACTTGAATTAGAAATATAAAACAGTATTTCTCAGTGTTACATGTAAGGAAATAGAAATGGAGGAAATCAAAGACACTCACCAGTGGTAATACAGATAAAAAGAAAAGAAACCCTAACTCAGACTCTGCTGTTTACTTAGTAATTCTCATTATCTCATGAAACCAATGAGTCTACCCTAATGATGGGTGTCATACATGGCCTGCACTTTAGGATGTGTGTGGTATTTTGTATAAAATTAAATTCTTAGTTATAATGGGATTCATTTAGCTCTGTTCAAATTTTGAAAAATAAAAAATGATGATCTATATTAGTTATTATATAATTTTTGGAAAAGAGAGAACACTTTTGTTGTAAAGCCATAATTACATTACCATACAGGTTTTTTTTTTTTTTTCTGGGAAGGAAGGACTTACTTACCAACAAATGTGCTATTATAGCTTCCTGACCCTAAACTTTCAAGTATTTTAAAAGATCTTTAATAAATCAATGAGTTCAAATCCAAGATATATATAGATACACAGACACACACTACACACAATAATTTTGGTATTTAATCTCTCATGGCTTTTACATTCTGAAAAACGGAAAAATGTATGAATTGTCAATTACGCATTCCTGTATATATGTATAATTGCATATATTTTAAATGTAGATGCTGCATACATAATATATGTGTATATACCATTAGAAATGTCCTTAGCCTTATTAAAAAAGAAAAAAAAAATCTTATTAGTGAGTAATGTATATTGCCCAATGTCAGCAAAATAAGTTCCCTAGTAATAAATCCAATTATTGGTAAGAAAACTCAAAGAAAATTTTAAAAATTATAAAAGAAGTTGGTAAGTATCAAACAGTTTGGCTTGAGCTCTTATGAGCAGTTTCAGATGTTCTGTAATGTGAAATATAACAATAGATATACAAAATTATAATCCAGAGCTTAAGGATGATGGAAACAAACTGATAATGTAGGAAATATATTAATAACAGAACTGTATTGTATGATTATTATTTTATTTTTGTTGACAAAAATCCTGCAGACATTTCTGTGACAGAGAGGGGTAAAGGAGATCATTTTCAGATCTTTGGATGTGTTCCCTTCTCATGCTCATAGAAACTGTAATGATTTTATCTTCTACTCAGGAACACTTTGAAAATAGATGGTTGATTCATTATGAATGTATGTATATGTATGTAATAATGTATTTATTTTATTTAAATATAAATTATTTTCTCTAATAAAAATAACGGGGCTGGAGCACATTCTTATAAGTACGTATGTGTTGTTGGACATTGAAAGTTGTTTTTTTTTTCAATTTTCACAATCCTGTATGTATGTATATACGTTTGTAGGGGGTGATGTATGAGGGGAATGAGCCTATACAATCAAGTTAGAATTGCTAACAAAGGCAGATGAATATTGAGAAAGAAGATTATGAGTAAAGGGATACAAGTCAGACAGGGAATAAGAGGACCATACCTAAAGGTTGTGACCCTTTAATTTGTCTGTTAATACTACTAGAATGGACCCTGATTTCTGCAGAACCTTCACAAAGGAACAGTTTCCCAGCGCTCACCACCTCCTGGTGGTTAACAAGCTCTCAACCATATGTTCACTGGTACCCAAGCCCAGAAAGATTATTTGTAACTAAACTACTGATTGAGATTTCATCTTTTACTAAAACTAGGTAAACCATCAAAAACTGAGAAGCTATCTGATCTTTCTCTTCTTCTTTCTAGCAAATTTGATTTTGATTTTTAATTAAACTAAAATGACAAAAAATAAACACAACAAAATATTTTTAATAACATAAATATATATATATTTTTCCTTTTGGAATACTCCAAAAAAGAAACATGTTTCTGTTACTTTCCCTGCCCCTCTCCTTTTCAAGGAGTGAAAGGGTTATAGAAAAAAGATTTTGAAGTTCATAACAAAAATAACTCTACAGTAATTCATTATATTATGTTTTTACTTTAAGTATACTTATTTTCATTTACTTTATGGAATACATCATAGGGAAAACGCGTAGGATAAAGATAAGGGGTCTTTCTTCTTGTTTTGATATGCACATCAGAGAATGATAGAGTTGTTCCAGATCGTTTTGTGCTTCATATTCTGACTCCATAGCTCCTGCCTTGTATGGAAAATACAGCTGCAACCCAGATCCTCCTGGATGAGGGGTGGAACAGATGGTTGTGCTCCTGCGCTGCCTACACATTAGGGAAGCACCCTGGCTTTGGATGAAGCACTATTTTTTTTTTTTTTTTAGCACTAACAGTGCTAAAGTGAAGATAAATAGTCAAGCAGGGAGATAGAAGTCACAGAGCCTGTAGTCATGGAGGTTCTACTGCTGCGCTTGCTTCTTTTCCCATAGGTACTGAACCAACCTGAGTGTAGCTGCTTGCCAGCCATCAGTAATTTATCAGAAGACGGTCTCCCCACTTCCCATCCTCTTCTTTACCCTGGAGCCTTGATGACATGTGCTTAAACTGCCCCTTATTACTGAGCGCACAATTTCCTAAAGGGTTTGACCAGCCATTAAATTGTCTTGTCTATATGTCTGGGAGAAAGGAACGTTGGTCTGAAGTTCCTGATCATTTTATCAAATTCATTCTTTGGGGATTTTAACAAAACCTGTACATTGAGTATATATTTAATCTATATTTAAAATATATTACTATGTGTATGGAAATTAATTTGGGGGTTTGATAAAATATCCATGTGCTTTTAAATGCTGACAAATTCAAGTACAACCTTTGTAACAATTAACAAAAATATATTAGAAGTCATAGAGTTTCTTAGCTTTAAGTACAACAGCAGTAGATTAAAAAAAGAATCTGTAAATATCAATGTGCCAAGAAATGACATGGTGAATTCGAATACGCCTTCACAGTACTAAAGACAAAATTACTGAATTGTGTCTACATTTTTGTGTAGAATTATGTCTACAATTGTGTCTACTGAAAAGTGTTTACATTTTACATGAGAGAACAGAAAGAGTGATATGCTGGTAAAGAAAATTCAGTCTAGTACATGCGAACTGATGTTTAAGGAGATGTGCCATGCTTGGCGACGTTCGTATTTTATAATCATTATTGCAAAATGTTCAGAATAAGAAATAACATTCTATAACATAATTCACTTGAAGTTCCATATCTCTTCAAATCCAACTATAGCTCCACCCTCATCTCACCCCTCAATTTCCCAGGAGAGGAAAAAACAAACAATAAACAAAAACTTACTTTTCCAACATACTGTGGATCTGGTCCCATATGTTCTTCTAAAACAAAGAACTGATTCCAAACCCATCCCCTTTTAGGACGGTGGTGGACTTCAGTTTCACCTTCGATGTGTTTGGTTTGGTTTCTGGTCCCCTTGATGGAGCTGTGGTGAGTGGCCCCATAACACCTCTGCACAAAACAGAGACACACGAGGACTGGGCAGATGCAGGAGGTGCTCGTAATTTTCATTGTAAGAGAACTTTCTAGTTCACAGCCTTCTTGCCTTTCCTTGTCAGCTACAAATGCCTAGTGAGCATTCTAGAGAGAGGCCAAAGCATCTTCTGGAAGGACAGTCCGAAGAAACTTGTTTAGCATGTCCATGATTTAACAGCCCATCAGGGAAAGGTCAGGCTACATTTACATCCTGAAACACTTAGAGGACCAAAGCCGTAGTTGTGTGTTTCTAAATCTTCACAGCTGGTGAACAGGGGCAACCATTTTCTACCTGATAGAAAGAAAGAAAATTATATACATTACAAAACATGACAATTTTAAGTATTTGCTCAGAATACAAATTATACTGTTTTGCAGGGTGATGCTGTTAGACGAAGAATACGTGCAAGTTCTTTTGGAAATAAACATAAACATACACAGTCATGCTTAAGTCTGCACATGGTATTTTACATGGACATACATATTTGTATTTTAAATATCAACTTTACATATATATATATATATATGTATGTATATATTTAATTATTCAAAACAACAGAAATGCAGTCTTAGAGAGCTTAAAAATTGACCATGAATATGTTCCTTACAAAATGTGACCTATTAGGGACTCCACACTAAGTGCAAATTTTTAATTTTGTTTTTGTGTTTATTTTGCTTTTGTTAGATGTAATACAACTTAATATATAGATCAATCACCTATTATGTATGACTCACAGAACTTCACAGAATATTCCCTCAGGTTGAAAATTTTTCACAAACTATCACAGCAATCAAGTAGGTACTTAAAATCTTTCATAAACAAAATAGAAGAAAGAAAATGGCTGAAAAAATATATGCTATTGAAAGTCACTCTACAGCTGGGATAAGAATAGCACAACTGAACAAGTAAGAATATCAATGACTGAATTCTAGCTTGCTTGGATTTTAGTAGGCCTGGAGATGATGCTCTAGAATGCAGTCTTCACCTTCAGGCAAGAGAGATTCAAGCTTAGAATGACATTACACAATTCTAGCAGCAATGCAAAGAGAGGTACAACATAAGGGGGAAAAGATGGTGTCAAAAAGAACAGAGGGGGAAATACTTCACTTTTCAAATAAGGAATGTTGAGAACTTGAAATTAAAAGGAATGAAATCAAAAGATGCTTGCTCCTTGGAAGAAAAGCCATGACCAACCTAGACAGCATATTTAAAAGCAGAGACATTACTTTACCAACAAAAGTCCATCTGGTCAAAGCTATGGTTTTTCCAGTAGTCATGGATGGACGTGAGAGTTGGACTATAAAGAAAGCTGAATCGTGGTGTTGGAGAAGACTCTTGAGGGTCCCCTGGACTACAAAGAGATCCAACAGTCAATCCTAAAGGAAATCAGTCTTGAATATTCATTGGCAAGACTGATGTTGAACCTGAAACTCTAATAGTTTGGCCAGATTCGAAGAACCAGATTCGAAGAACCACCTCACTGGAAAAGACTCTGATGCTGGTAAAGATTGAAAGTGGGAGGAGAAGGGGATGACAGAGGATGAGATGGTTGGATGGCATAACTAATGCAATAGACATGAGTTTGAGTAAGCTTTGTGAGTTGGTGATGGACAGAGAAGCCTGGCATGCTACAGTCCATGGGCTTGAAGTCAGACATGACTAAGTGACTAAACTGAACTGAACTGAGGACTTGACCTTTGGTTTTAGTACAACTAGACAATAAAGTAAAACTTCAGAAACATTTTGGAAAACAAAAGACAGGATTTCGGATCAAAAAGTTTGAGTAAAATTATTAGCTTATTGAAACCACATAAAACTGTGTAGCATGTTTTGCTCTATTTATATACATGTGTGTGTTTCAACATGTATTTAGAAAAAAAATTATTTACTCAAGATTATAGCTATTCCATGGCATTTATGGCAGAAAGTGATGAGGAACTAAAGAGCCTCTTGATGAAAGTGAAAGAAGAGAGTGAAAAAGTTGGCTTAAAGCCATTCAGAAAACTAAGATCATGGCATCTGGTCCCATCACTTCATGGGAAATAGAAGGAGAAACAGTGGAAACAGTGTCAGACTTTATTTTTTGGGGCTCCAAAATCACTGCAGATGGTGGCCATGAAATTAAAAGACGCTTACTCCTTGGAAGGAAAGTTATGACCAACCTAGACAGCATATTAAAAAGCAGAGACATTACTTTGCCAAGAAAGGTCCATCTAGTCAAGGCTATGGTTTTTCTAGTAGTCATGTATGGATGTGAGATTTGGATTGTGAGGAAAGCTGAGCACCGAAGAATTGATGCTTTTGAACTGTGGTGTTGGAGAAGACTCTTGAGAGTCCCTTGGATTGCAAGGGGATCCAACCAGTCCATCCTAAAGAAGATCAGTCCTGGGTGTTCATTGGAAGGACTGATGCTAAAGCTGAAACTCCAATCCTTTGGCCACCTCATGCGAAGAGTTGACTCATTGGAAAAGACCCTGATGCTGGGAGGGATTGGGGGCAGGAGGAGAAGGGGACGCCAGAGGATGAGATGGCTGGATGGCATCACCTACTTGATGGACATGAGTTTGAGTAAACTCTGGGAGTTTTTGATGGACAGGGAGCCCTGGCATACTGCTATTCATGGGGTCACAGAGCCAGACACAGCTAAGCGACTGAACTGAACTGAACTGAATAGTTATTCCATCTAGTAAAAAACATTAGATGCATCACTTTCTCACTCCATAAAGTTCACCTTTACAAATCAGAGCAAACCTAAATGTAGGTCTAAATGAATTACAAGGTGGTTGACATAAAAATATAAATGATTTAAAAAACTGAGTATAAATAATCAATCATGGCAGAATTATTTTTCTCATTTGGGAAAAATGTTGACACTCAGTAGGGGGATGAAAAAAATTACAAGACCCAGAGCAAGGCACTTTTCTCTATCAGTGTCTCTCACCATGGGCTTCTCTGGTGGCTCAGATAGTAAAAGAACCCGCCTGCAGGGAGACCTGGGTTTTATCCCTGGGTTGTGTAGATCCCCTAGAGGAGGGCCTGGCAACCCACTCCTGTATTTATTCCTGAAGAATCCCATGGACAGAGGAGCCTGTTGGGTTACAGACCATGGGGTTGCAAAGAGTCAAACACAACTGAGTGACTAAGCACACATATCTCTTCCCATAATTAGAGTTAATAAAAATTCTTACTTCACCAATTGTGCAAGAATTATACTGAATTTGAATTGAAATTTTATTTTAGTTGCTGCTATTGCTGCTAAGTCGCTTCAATCATGTCCGACTCTGTGCGACCCCATAGATGGCAGCCCACCAGGCTCCTCCGTCCCTGGGGCTCTCGGGGCAAGAATACTGGAGGGGGTGGCTATTTCCTTCTCCAGTGCGTGCATGCATGCTAAGTCACTTTAGTCATGTCTGACTCTATGCGACCCTATGGACAGCAGCCCACCAGGCTCCTCTGTCCAGTTGCTAGAAAATATAAATTGAAATCCGCAATATTTTCAAGGGCAAAGACACGTTTTGATTGATTTAAGTTAAAATGACTCAAAAACGCTTCTAACACATTAAAAAAAAAAAAGAGTAAATACCATTCTAACTCCAACATGGTAAGAGCAATGGAAAGAAAGCTCAAAAACAGAGATTTTCTCTCTTTTTTTTTGACAACTTATTTACTATGTGCACTCACATGAAACATCTAATTTTGAGTCTCAATTTTCTCATTTGTGACTTGAATAATTTATTTGAATAGTCTTCCGGTTTATCTAATAAATTATTTGGATCAGTTTTATTTTTAATTTATGAAAAGTTTCTTAATTTGGGGGACTTCTCTGATGGTCCAATGGCTACGACTCCACACTCTTACTGCAGGGGGCCTAGGTTCCATCCTTGGTCAGGAAACTAGACCCTTATGCCATAACTAAGCTCCAGTGTAGCAAAATAAATAAACATATTTTTTAAAAACTTTCTTAATTTCCAACTCATGCATCTCAAAAAAGAGACTTTCTTCTTAGAAGTCATGTTGACTAATATATAGAAGGTGTTGCTTTCTTAATGTCTTCACACCATTTGGTGTGATTTTTAAATGAAATTAACATCTTTGCCCTTTATGCCAAGTTGCTTAACAAAGCATAATTCATGAGTAGAAGGTGAAGAAAGTGGCTTTTGCAAGGCATTACAGATACATAGAATGAGTGATTTCTTTGCAATAATTATCTTATATGGCATCCCCAAAGTACATAAATGCAACTTAATGTACCTATGTATTATTTGTTTTCAGAAACAAATCTCTATTATGACAATTATAAGAAGCAGTAAGTGAGGCCCCACGGAACAAAAGAGCAAATGTAAACATCACGACTGTGCTTGTGAAAGTAACTTCATTTACTACATAATGAGAGGGCAGAAATCCAAATGTGAAAATCATCTGTTCTATTTCAAGAAATCCACCCCTGTATAGCTTAGAATTAAAATGTGAATAATAATAAGTAAACCACTGGTTGAAAACAACACAATAGAAATACGTTACAGCCATTCGCTATTTTGTTGTTGCTTTTTAACTAAGCAGCATTCAAACACCTTTCCTACTTGCCTGGAACTCCCCAGTATACGAAATGCGATCAACAGAACCCTAAGCGTAACACCTGAAGGGACAAGATCTCTTAGTTAGAACTTGCATCAAAGGCATGTGCATATTAATGACAGGCTTCAATACCCTGGAGCAGATGATTGATGGATGTAGGGACAGATGAGGCATTTTTCACAGCAGTGGTAAATGATTTAAGGGCCAGATGCAGTCATGGTGAACTTATCGGCCATGATGGTAAGCGTTTGGTGGCAGCTGCATGAATTAAGTGTCACTTCGGCTGTGTAGTTTCAGTGGCGAGTACCTGACGTTTTTTCTTACTGCCTAACTTCTACTGGTTCCTGTGTGGTGTGGTGCCTTAGTTGCTCAGCTGTGTCCGACTCCTTATGACCCCATGGGCTGTAGCCCACCAGGCTCCTCTGGGGGGATTTCCCAGGCAAGAATACTGGAGTGGGTTGCCATGCCCTCCTCCAGGGAATCTTCCCAACCCAGGGATCGAACCCAGGTCTCCCGTGCTGCAGGCCGATTCTTTACCATATGAGTCACCAGCTAAGTCCATGAATACCGGAATGAGTAGCCTATCCCTTCTCTAGGAAGGGAATCGAACCCAGGAATCGAACGGGGGTCTTCTGCATTGCAGGCAGATTCTTTACCAGTTGAGTTACTAGGGAAGTCCCTATTGGTTCCTTCTTCTTGCCAAACCTGATTTTTAAGGCCTTGCACCAGTTTTGATGGCTACATAATATTCTTCCAATAAACTGCTTTGTTGCTTTCCTTGGTCAGAGTTGGTTTTTGCTGTTTGATAATGAAAACATTCTCTGATAAACGCCATAACACTGTCAGAATCCTCTAAATATGAATACAGCATTACCTGCACTGATGTGACATGCGGACTTCTCTCCCCACTGCAGTGTCTAATTGAGGTGATTCAACACTGCCTCCAGAAACTAGTACCCTTGCTTCCGTAACCACTCTTTCTTCTGTAGTGAAGTTACTGTACTGAGTCATGACCTCTGTACTGAGTCATGACCTCAAATGCTCATTCTGTAGAAAACTATCTGTTTATGAGCAGTTTATTCTCAGAGCTTCACATCTGTCATTTAAGAATAAAAACTTTCACTGAATCATCTTTAGGCATACTCAGCTAAATATTTGAATTTATGATTTAATCACTGAGTATCATTTAAGACTTTTCTTATGTTGACTTTTGTGAGCACCACCCAAGATTCAATAATGGGCCATTTACAGATTTTAAGTATAATCATTCCATCAAAGGGCTTGGGGGAAGAACCATTCTCAGAGAAAAATACTATCACATTTATCCCACATGTATTGCTTTTAACTTGGGCCTTTGACTGGATTTTCTTTCCTGTTCATTCTCAATATATAAATCTGGAAAACCAAAGAAGTCTAGAGAATACTTCTGTTTACTTTTTTTTTTTTTAAAGAACATTTATTTGCTCTTTTTCTTGTTTTGAAAATGTCTGTAAAATATACACTGTCAACCTTATTTTATGAATGCATCTCTCTATTTTCTGTATGTGTGGAGCTATGTAAGATACTATTTCACATGTTCAAAAAGCCTAGAATTATAATTGCTACCAAATTCTAAACTTTAGCATCACATATTACCAGCAGTAATTGATCTGAATTTGCACGTTTAAGGAGAAAATGTCAAAGAAGATAAAAAATGATTGGATTTTTTTCATTGCAAATATACAAGGACATCTTACATGGAGAAACACAGTTTAATGCTAATTTGATGTCCAGTGGACAGAAGGTGGTCTTCTCAGCTGTCAAACCTGCAAACCCATTGGACGAGAAGGCTGTTCTTCATAAGAATGTGACGCATCTTGAACATGATGTAACTTAACTTTTCTTTTTTTTTTTTTTATTATTATTTTTATTTTTTTTTTCCAGTGGGTTTTGTCATACATTGATATGAATCAGCCATGGATTTACATGTATTCCCAATCCCAATCCCCCCTCCCACCTCCCTCTCCACCCGATTCCTCTGGGTCTTCCCAGTGCACCAGGCCGGAGCACTTGTCTCGTGCATCCCACCTGGGCTGGTGATCTGTTTCACCATAGATAGCATACATGCTGTTCTTTTGAAATATCCCACCCTCACATTCTCCCACAAAGTTCAAAAGTCTGTTCTGTATTTCTGTGTCTCTTTTTCTGTTCTGCATATAGGGTTATCGTTATCACCTTTCTAAATTCCATATACATGTGTCAGTATGCTGTAATGTTCTTTATCTTTCTGGCTTACTTCACTCTGTATAATGGGCTCCAGCTTCATCCATCTCATTAGGACTGGTTCAAATGAATTCTTTTTAATGGCTGAGTAATATTCCATGGTGTATATGTACCACAGCTTCCTTATCCATTCATCTGCTGATGGGCATCTAGGTTGCTTCCATGTCCTGGCTATTATAAACAGTGCTGCAATGAACATTGGGGTGCACGTGTCTCTTTCAGATCTGGTTTCCTCAGTGTGTATGCCCAGAAGTGGGATTGCTGGGTCATATGGCAGTTCTATGTCCAGTTTTTTAAGAAATCTCCACACTGTTTTCCATAGCGGCTGTACTAGTTTGCATTCCCACCAACAGTGTAAGAGGGTTCCCTTTTCTCCACACCCTCTCCAGCATTTATTGCTTGTAGACTTTTGGATAGCAGCCATCCTGACTGGCGTGTAATGGTACCTCATTGTGGTTTTGATTTGCATTTCTCTAATAATGAGTGATGTTGAGCATCTTTTCATGTGTTTGTTAGCCATCTGTATGTCTTCTTCGGAGAAATGTCTGTTTAGTTCTTTGGCCCATTTTTTGATTGGGTCATTTATTTTTCTGGAATTGAGCTTCAGGAGTTGCTTGTATATTTTTGAGATTAATCCTTTGTCTGTTTCTTCATTTGCTATTATTTTCTCCCAATCTGAGGGCTGTCTTTTCACCTTACTTATAGTTTCCTTTGTAGTGCAAAAGCTTTTAAGTTTCATTAGGTCCCATTTGTTTACTTTTGCTTTTATTTCCAATATTCTGGGAGGTGGGTCATAGAGGATCTTGCTTTGATTTATGTCGGAGAGTGTTTTGCCTATGTTCTCCTCTAGGAGTTTTATAGTTTCTGGTCTTACATTTAGATCTTTAATCCATTTTGAATTTATTTTTGTGTATGGTGTTAGAAAGTGTTCTAGTTTCATTCTTTTACAAGTGGTTGACCAGTTTTCCCAGCACCACTTGTTAAAGAGGTTGTCTTTTTTCCATTGTATATCCTTGCCTCCTTTGTCGAAGATAAGGTGTCCATAGGTTCGTGGATTTATCTCTGGGCTTTCTATTCTGTTCCATTGATCTATATTTCTGTCTTTGTGCCAGTACCATACTGTTTTGATGACTGTGGCTTTGTAGTAGAGTCTGAAGTCAGGCAGGTTGATTCCTCCAGCTCCATTCTTCTTTCTCAAGATTACTTTGGCTATTCGAGGTTTTTTGTATTTCCATACAAATTGTGAAATTCTTTGGTCTAGTTCTGTGAAAAATACCGTTGGTAGCTTGATAGGGATTGCATTGAATCTATAGATTGCTTTGGGTAGAATAGCCATAGATGCAAAAATCCTTAACAAAATTCTAGCAAACAGAATCCAACAACATATTAAAAAAATCATACACCATGACCAAGTGGGCTTTATCCCAGGAATGCAAGGATTCTTTAATATCCGCAAATCAATCAATGTAATACACCACATTAACAAATTGAAAGATAAAAACCATATGATTATCTCAATAGATGCAGAGAAAGCCTTTGACAAAATTCAACACTCATTTATGATTAAAACTCTCCAAAAAGCAGGAATAGAAGGAACA
Source organism: Dama dama (assembly GCF_033118175.1). Taxonomy (NCBI): domain Eukaryota; kingdom Metazoa; phylum Chordata; class Mammalia; order Artiodactyla; family Cervidae; genus Dama; species Dama dama. The sequence continues at coordinate 59,548,812 of NC_083705.1, read as the reverse complement.
TACCTCAACATAATAAAAGCTATATATGACAAACCCACAGCAAGCATCACCCTCAATGGTGAAAAATTGAAGGCATTTCCCCTGAAATCAGGAACAAGACAAGGGTGCCCACTCTCACCACTACTATTCAACATAGTGTTGGAAGTTCTGGCCACAGCAATCAGAGCAGAAAAAGAAGTAAAAGGAATCCAGATAGGAAAAGAAGAAGTAAAACTCTCACTGTTTGCAGATGACATGATCCTCTACATAGAAAACCCTAAAGACTCTACCAGAAAATTACTAGAGCTAATCAATGAATATAGTAAAGTTGCAGGATATAAAATTAACACACAGAAATCCCTTGCATTCCTATATACTAACAATGAAAAAACAGACAGAGAAATTAAGGAAACAATACCATTCACCATTGCAACAAAAAGAATAAAATACTTAGGAGTATATCTACCTAAAGAAACAAAGGACCTATACATAGAAAACTATAAAACACTGATGAAAGAAATCAAAGAGGACACAAACAGATGGAGAAACATACCGCGTTCATGGATTGGAAGAATTAATATTGTAACTTAACTTTTCAATGGTAAATTATTAAAATCCATACTGCCAGGCAGATTTAAACATAAGGAAATTTATATTTGAACTCTGGGCTGCTTATATAAAGAAAAAACTACAAAAACTGAACAAAACCTAGTTTCAGTTTGATAAAAATAAATGTACCACTATCTATCTTTATATGGTGTATTTATATGCACATATGTATTTACTTACCTATCTACATTCAGGATATTGTGTTCTATGCATGCTTAGTCGCTCAGTCATGCCAAACTCTTGTGATACCATAGGTTGTAGCCTGCCAAACTCCTCTGTCCATGGGATTCTCCAGGCAGGAATATTGGAGTGGGTAGCTATTTGCTTCTCCAGGGGATTTTCCCAACCCGGGAATTGAACCCGGGTCTCCTGCACTGCATATGGATTTTAAACTGGCTGAGCTACAACCTTAAGTTATCTGTTGGGTTGGTATTTACAGGCAAAACAGCTGCTGCTGGTAAGATGCACTCTCAGATGTATATCTGACCCTGGAACTGTCGTCTCCCTCATTTTCAGAACGAGTGATGAATAATATCGGTAGCATTCTCTTGTTCTAAGCCTAGTTCTTAATTACCACTGATACTGGCTTCTGAATTTTGGTTTTACCTGCCTGTCCTCTAGAAATGGCAATCCACTCCAGTATTCTTGCCTGGAAAATCCCATGGACAGAGGAGCCTGGCAGACTACATTCAGTGGGGTTGCAAAGAGCCTGACATGACTTAGCAACTAAACCATCACTGCCATTTTTAATTGTACTATTTTTTCCATTAGTGTTTTAATCTTCCTTAATTGATAAGTTATCTGATTAATAATTAATTTTACTTGTCTCTTTAAGTGTCAACTTAAACAGCTCTTGTTTATAGTCAAAATGCAAATACTCATAGATCACGTGACATTATAGAGAACTCACCTAAATTAGTTGCAAGTTTTATTTCTAGGTTGGCTCCCAAATCAATATTTTCAATTTCATTCTGTCCATTTCAGGATATAGTCCTTCACAGTCCCAAGATTTACATGTGATAAACTGCATTTACTTAAAGCATATATATTTATTTTATATTTAAAATAAGTGTATTTCAGAGGTAAAGAACAGACTTTTGGCTCAGTGGGAGAAAGAGAGGGTGGCATGATTTGAGAGAATAGTATTGAAACATATATTACCGTATGTAAAACACATAACCAGTGAGAGTTTGATGTATGACACAGGGCACCCAAATGATTGCTTTGGGACAACCTGGAGGGATAAGGTGGGGAGAGAGGCGGGAGGGTCAGGATGGAGGGGACACATGTATGCCTATCATCAATTCATACTGCTGCTTGGCAAAAAAAAAAAAAAAATCACAATATTGTAAAGTAATTATCCTCCAATTGAATAAATAGATTGAAAACATAAAATATGGATATTTAATTTTAAAATGTACACCCATGGCTGATTCATGTCAATGTATGGCAAAACCACTACAATATTGTAAAGTAATTAGCCTTAAATTAAAATAAATAGATTAATTAAAAATAAAAATTAAAAATATAATAAATAAATAAAATTTGCTTCTCTGGTGGCTCAGGTGATAAACAATCTTCCTGCAGTGTAGGAGGCCTAGGTTCAATCCCTGGGTTGGGAAGATCTCCTGGAGAAGGGAATGGCAACCCACTTTAGTATCCCTGTCTGGAGAATTCCGTGGACAGAGGAGCTTGGCGTGCTGCAGTTCATGGGGTCACAAAGAGGCAGACATGACTGACTAAAGACACAAACATAAAATACATTTTAAATAGTCTTAAAATGTGAAATATTAATTTAAGTTTCATAGAGATGGTGATAAAGCCACTATGCACTTGCACGCATTACTTTCTGACATGGTTAATTCAGTTTTCTTTGCCATAAAAGCCTTATTCCCCAAACCCCATTTAGTAAAACCTATCCTCTGCGGCCTGGATTAAAGGATTCTTCTTTATAAAGACTTCTCTATTTGAGAAGACAATTCTCTTTGGGTCTTTTGTGTTTCTGCACATTTTCTGAGCAAGAGGCATTGACAGCTTTGCTTCATTCTACTTTTTCATGGATGTTATATAGCAAACAGTCTTGGAAGAGACAGAAACTTCTTTGGGGGAAGCAGGTAGATTTATTTTCTGACAATTATAAAGATCATGTCTTTATCTAAGTAAAAGGTTGGAGAGGTGTGTTACTAGATCCTTTAGAAGACAGGGGATCACAAAATTCAGGGGTCCTAGTTGTGACCCAAATATACTATGTGTGCAATATATATCTGGCTGCTTCATGTTCCCCATGGCATGCAAGGACAATGGAAACCCATGCTGTCTGCTGTGCTGTAATAAAGCCTTTGATCCAGATCTTTCTGTGTTCTGCCAGCATCTATAAAACTGTGGCAACCTAACTTATTAACTTGAAAATACAGTAACATCTCAAATCCTTCACTTGAAAGTCAAGATATCATAGTTTAACGTAATCACTTGTTCCTCTAAATTTCTATAACATTTATCTAATTCTTTCTTACCTTTGCAAACCACTATTCTATTTTTTTATGTAGGTGCTATTTAATTTTTCCTTTGAATCAGATTTTTTATAGTTCTCACATCATGTTTCATGTATTTTTCATCTCCTATATTGGCTAGTGAAGTACCTTACATATGGTAGCCAATAAGTAATTATTTGTTGAGTGAAGGAATAAATACCTAGGAAACAAACAAATTAGTTCAAGGTTTGTATAGCAAGAGTGGTGTTAAAATTCCAAGTTTCAACTTAGAACACTTAATTGTAATAATGTGTTACAAAAGAAAAAATATATCTTTTAAAAGTGTGCTATGATGTGGTCGACATACTTTGTTTCTTAAAACTTGTCACAATCAAGGAAGTGAAAGTACTGTACTGGATAACAAAGTTTCATTTCATCAATCAAATCCTGATTTCTCACTAAGTTAAACAGAGGAAATTAAGGAAGTCATTTAAATATGAACTAAATGTGCATGAGTAAACTTTGCAAAGGCATATACTCTGTTCCACTATGAACAATATTTTATTCACTATATATATAGATCAAATACATATATGAACATTCCTACTATATTGGTATACACACATATATATATATATATACCTATTGGAGACCATTCACATTGTTACTATTCTTCTGTCTCAAGATACACTTCATTATTTTTAAATTAATGCAAACATGTTTATGTAGGGCCATATTATTTCATACATTCCAGAAATTATGCATAGAAGTAAGAAGAGCAATGTCCTGAAAGGATATGCATAAGTAAAATGATATTCACAATATTGTTTGATTTGGCTGCAACAGTTAATATCATAGAATTATTCCCAGTTTTCAGGTTGCTGATTCTAATCTTCATAATACCTAGCAAACTTATTCAAAAAATTAGAAAACAATGATAGAAGAAAGAAAATGGTATCCAATGCAATATTTCCTTGCTTATCTGTATTTGTCAGAGTGATGAATATTTTGAATTTCTTCACATCTTCGAAAAGTACTTCTACCTATCATACTAGTTTTTGTGTTTTATGTTCTTGAGTGTGTGTATGCATTTCATATAATAGGATTTCATAAAATACATTTTAAAATGATTATTTGGTTTGATTTAAAGTATCAGAAAAATACTAAAGGAATCCTACTGGCACAGTGGCTTCACTCTCTTATGCCAGATTTAAGTCCCTTACCTTCACTTCCCTAGAAAAAAAAGACTACATTTCTTAGCCTCACTTGTAACTGAGTATGGTCCAATTCCCTGAATTCTAGCCAATGGAATATAGGGACAAGCACTCTGTTAACTTTTCAGGAAATTTCCCTAGAAGGCTGTTGATCTATTCTACCCAGTGCCTCCATCTCGCTACTAGAATCCTGAATGTGATGTCTGGAGCCCCCAGCTGGATCATGAAAATGAGCTCCATAGCCTAGAGACAGAGGGACCAAGCAAATTTATCCCAGAACACTGAAGAGCAAACTGCCATGTGAGCCCTGGGCTGCCTCTCTGAGCTCAGTTAAGAGAGAAAGCATTTCAGTCTGTCTAAAGCCACGGCTATTTCATGTTTCTGTTACACAGAGCTGACCATAACTCTGATTTAACAACTATTGAGCTGAAACAGTATATTCTCCATGGCTTTGGAGATGAAGAGGGTTTGGGAAATAAAATACAGAGGAAGGAGAGAAAGGAAAGGAAAATAAGAATAAAAGCATGGGAAGATGATGCATGAGAGTGTATTCTAAATGCCAGAGAACCTATTTTTTGGTGGAAATTTTCTCTGCATTTTTTAATCACAAATGTGAAAATGTGCAGGTCTTGATTTTCACTGTTTTTCCTCTGAAGTCAGAAGGCATATCTTATGCCTTCACTGTCATTCCCAGCACATAGCCCTAGATAGAAGGAGTGACATAGGGCTCCCTCAATACCTCTCCCTTTGAAATCTACCCTCCAGCTATATTTCATCTCCTCGAACTCCTGCTTGAAATTCCTTCATGCCTTTGCTTCACCTGCAGAATAGGGAAAAAAAAAAAAAAAAACACCTCACAAGAAATTTTTGACTTGCCAATACCTAACACAGTTCTACTTCTCTTCCCATCTTACTGTCTGCCCTGGAAAACCTACAACCCATCCATATTTTACCATACTCACCATCTCATGGTGGCCCAGCAGTAAAGAATCTGTCTGCAGTGCAAAAGATGCAAGAGACCTGGATTTGATCCCGGGTTGGGAAGATTCCTCTGAGGAGGAAATGGCGACACACTCCAGTACTTTTCCCTGGAAAATCCCATGGACAGAGGAACCTGGAGGGCTACAGTCCATGGGGTCACAATAGTCAGACATGACTTAGTGACTAAACCACCATCTCCTGACTACGCTGCACTCCCGCTAGCTTTTATGCCTCTGTAAGTGCTGTTTCTTCTAAATGAAAAGTCCATGACATTGTTTTAATAACCAGCAAACCACCAGTTCCCAAGTGAGTTTTCAGAGACCATCACCATGTTCCCAAGGTCTCCTGTTCTTTTGATAGTCATGAGAGTTCAGAATTTGCCACTTCAAAATATGCCACTCAGGAATACAGATTAAGTTAAAGGCACTTGAAAATCACCAGGTGCAAAAAGCATACTCTGACTTGCCTAAAAGCAGGAGATAAAACTCAAATAGAAGAGACACCCTCTTTAATATAGAAGAAAAAAAACATTCTCACCAAATTGGAGACCAAGAGAAATCTGTATAAAGAAACCTTTCTAAATTAACTCATAGCTTTCTAGTCACTTCCCTACCTAATTCACTAAGTAGCCCAAGCAGCTTTTGCCTTATCACTTTTTCACAACTTGCTACTCTTGGCCCAACTCAGCATATAAATACTGACTCAAACTGCTTCTATGGATCTTAATTTCCTTAAGAGGACTTCCATGTCACACACACACACACACACACACAAAACAAACCTTATGTTAAATAAATGTGTCTGCTTTTCTCTTATTAATTGGTCTTATTTCAAGAGCCCCAGTCAAGAATCTAAAAGGTAAATGGAAAAAACATTTTTCTTGCCCTAGAGTCTTATTAGTCATATTTATTACATGACTTACACATTTCCGGTCTTCCAAAAAAGACTAGAACCTCCTATCAGGTGCAAGCAGTCAAGACTCAGTTGAGTCAATGAACAAAAAACCAAATGAACAAACGAAGCCAGGTTTGAGCTTCTATCAGTTTTGAGTGTCCCATGTACTACTTTAGCCCAATATTCTCATACGTAAAATAGGTCCAATAACTCACGAAAGCGCTGTGAGAATTAATCAAAGCTGTGAACACACTCAAGAGTACCCAGAAGACTCAGTCAAAATCTACCACCACTTCTGGGAAAATAAAGTATATGGTTTGGTAGCATTTTCCTTATATGATATAATACATGTAATGTGCGTGTATTACTGGAATCATTTGCTCTGATTCAGATAACAATGAAATATTTTAATTATAATTTGGATTTTATATTTTGGGGAAAGAAATTAAAGCTAAATACTAAGAAACAAGAGTGCTTGCATACTGACTTGATAACGAATATTTAATACTTGTGGACCTTTTCTTAGAGCTCTGGTTTTCTATTCATATAATATATGGTATATGTGTAATTTTTAAAAAGAGCTTCCCATATGTTCTGAAAAACTTTTTTGAAAGCACACATTCTATAAAGTAACTACATAAATGCTTCAAATTGATGCACACCCAAAAAGATACTTAATGATGGGTATAATAAACTGACAATGAAATTGAAAGAATTTAACTTTGCTCTAGTATATTTTCTTCAACCATTTGCACAGTAAACTGGCTTATCTTTTCTAATAAAAAGTAGGACTATGAGCCTCCCTTCTTTGGAATACTTCAATGTCTTTAATTTATATGAACATTTGTTGCTTTAATTAAAATACAGTATACAACATCTTGATTCCAGTTTGTAAGAAAATAGTGTCAAATTTTTTAGCATGCCATATATACATCAAAGTTTCATGTAAAATATGGAGTAAAATGAACTTTGAGTTTAAAACTGCATGACACATAGCTTTCTTTAGAAAATATAAATGTATAGGAGCCATAATATTGCTTAACTCTGAGATATTACACTTCTAAGTAGTGAGAAAATGTGATAAAATGTCCTGAACAGAAAAAGATGTGTGCTAGGTTTTTATATATATACATAAGATCTTATGTTCAGAGGGTCTGATAATTAAAATAGTTTATATTTCTATTCAGGTTCACATATACCTTCTCAGTCATAATCTTACCAACACAGCCAACTTTTACATCAAATTATAAGCCTGTTATATCTACTAGGTGACAATTCATAGTTGTTGTTTAGTCGCTAAGACATGTCTGACTCTTTCGGGACCCCATGGACTGTAGCCCTCCAGACCTTCTGTCCATGGGATTTCCCAGGCAAGAATACTGGAGTGGGTTGCCATTTCCTTCTTCAGGGGATCTTCCCAACCTGGAGATCAGCCCACAGCTCCTGCCTTGGCAGGGGGTTTCTTCACTGCTGAGCCACCAGGGAAGGTTTGGAGACACTTTAACCCAAGACTACCCCATATATGCTATCTGCATGTGTGCTGGTCTCAGCAGAGATTCACAGTCTCCAACCCTAAACGGTTCTGTGTTCCTTTATCCTCTTGCGTGCCATAAATCATGTAATCCATACAACTTTTCTAATTATAACCCAATTGTCAGTTTTCACACCCTACACTTAAACTGCTTAACATATCAAGAAGGCAATTTCTCATAAGTCATACCCCCTAAAACTCTATAATCTATATGCTTAATTATAGTAGTTTGAATGTACAATGCTTGCCCACATACTTTTGGAAGCTTAATAACTTTAGCACTCAAAAATTTTATGTGCATCCTTTAAACACTAGCAGTATTCACTCTCTGTCTCCTCAAGTTGCAATTCTTACCACTGTGCAAGGCTTAGGCACTTCCTTTTCTCTGCACCCACACATAACACAGTGCAAACAACTTTTCTTTTACTATAAAAATTTATCACATCTTCTTGTTTCTTCACACTAGACTGTCAACTTTCAAAAACAAGATGGATATGCACTTTCACTTCGCAAATATTTAGAGCAGGGTGGGCATAAAAAAAAACAGGATTAAATTAATTTTTAAATCATATGATGACAGATATCAACATAATCTGTTGCAGTTGTTGTTGTTCAATTGCTAAATCATGCATGACTCTTTGCCACCCCATGGTCTGTGGCATGCCCAGAGTTTGTTCAAATTCATGTTCATTGTGTCTGTTTTGTATTCAGTAAAAAGTTTTAATCAACTTTCAGTACATGAAAATTACTGTACTGTGGTTTTGCAGGATAGAAAAATTTAAAAATTGAAACTGAAGATAGTCCATAAAGCAACCAGAGACTGATAAGATAAATAGAACATATATAAATAAGCTCAAATTCCACACTGCTGAAAAAAATTGTGTGCTACATTATAATGCACAAGTTCATTCTCATATTCTTTATTATTTGATTTTCACAGTAATCCTGTAAGGTAACTGGGAAGTGATAAGGTATTTAAAAATGTGTGAATAACATGCAAAAAGAATTGAGATGAGAAATCGCATCCTCCATATTTGAAAAAGTTAAGGAAGTTTTATGAGAGGATACCATTTCGTGTGGGTTTCAAGGGTTTTACTTAAGGATTTTGATTCTAAATATTAAATTCATTTAATCAGTCATTTATTTTATTTAATATTCAGCAAAGATATTGACTTTTCATTACTAGTTACTGCTCTAAAGCTGGATACGTTAATTTACTATAAAAGATTGTGATTATATTATGCTTAAAAAGTAAACAAATACACAAATAGTTTTTAGATATAAATATATACTATGGCAGGAAAACCACACGAAAAACAACAGGGTGTTTTAAGGCAAGTGAGTTTAGAAAGTTTAGGCAAGAAGTTCGAAATGAGTGGTCAGAAAGAAAGCCTCTCCTGTGGGCCTGATATTTGAGAATAGACCTGAATCACTTAAAAAAAAAAAAGGGAAAAATCATTCCAGACCAAGAAATCAGTGGACATCAAGGTCCTTAGTTGGAGATGAGCTTACAATGAACAAAAATGTGAAATCCAGCTGTGCTCAAAGTTAGAGGAGCTGAGACTGGAAAGAAGCTACCACATCAAAGACTGATGGAAGGAAGAGCACTAGGGGCCTTTAAGATATTGAACTTCTTAGATCTATTTATTTATCTTTAGCTTTCTGAGGCAGAGTAGACCTGTCATTAAGAACACAGGGCTTATTATTATTGTAAAGCACACAAACACGAGCTCTCCCTCTTTTCAAATTTTAACCATATAGTATTGTTCCTGTAGGTACAATATTATACAGAGTTCTAGAACTTTCCATTTTTCATGACTGAAATCTTTTAGCCATCAGACAACAACTCTCCATTTCCCCCTCCTCAAGCCCCTGACATCCTCCATTCCATTCTTTTTTCTCCTCCCCACGCCCAGCCCGGATTTGTCTGACTGCTTTGAAAAGTGAAAAACTGAAAGTCTCTTGCTAAGTCATGTCCTATTCTTTGTGACCCCATGGACTGTAGCCCACCAGACTTCTCTGTCCCTGGAATTCCCCGGGTAAGAATACAGGATTGGGTTGCCATTTCCTCCTCCAAGGGATATGTCCAACCCAGGGATCAAACCTGCACCTAATGCATTGGCAGATGGGTTTTTTACCACTGACTCACCGGGGAAAAACCTTTCATAACAAGTGTTTGTTTCCACCTCTTGGCTATTGTGAATAAGGCTGCAGTCAATATGGAAATGCAGATATCTCTTCCTGATAGTGTTTCCATTTCTGTTGGACATATATCCAGAAAGGAGACTGCTGTATCATATAGGGGTTCTATTTTTAATTTTTTCAGAAATCTGCATATTGTTCTCAATAGAACCTGGACCAATTTACATGCCCAGATGTTCATAAGCGGCCCCTTTCTCCACGTCTTTGCCAACACTGATTATTTCTTGACATTTGATAACAGCCATTCAAACAGGTGTGAAGTGATATTTCACTCTGGTTTTGATTTGCATTCTCTGATGATTAAGGATGTTGAGCACTTTTTAATATGCCTGTTGACCATCTGTATGTTTTCTTTGGAAAAAATGTCTATTCAGTTTCTCTGCCCATTTTTTTTAAATTTGATTATTTTGCTAGATTTTTGTGTTTTTAAAATATATTTTGGATATTAAAGCTTTATCAGATATATAACCTTCAAATGTATTTTCTCATCCCACTTATGACCTTTTCATTTTGCTGTAAGCTGTTCAGAAATTTTTCAGCTTGATGTAGTCTCACTTGTTTATTTGTACTTTTGCTACCTTTACTTGTGGTGTCATATCCAAAAAAAAAAAAAAAATCCTTGCCAAGAATGATGTCAAGGAGTTTACCTGGTATGTCTTCTCCTAGGAGGTTTGTAGTTTAAGGTATTACATTTAGGTCTTTAAGTCATTGAGTTGATGCTTTGTATGGTGCAAGACAAAGGTCCAATTTCATTGTTTTCTTGTACATATTCAGTTTTCCCTGCACAATTTGTTAAGGAGACTACCTTTTCTCCAATGTGCATCTTTGGTACTCTGGAAGGTTAGCTGAGTTTATTTTTGCGTTTTCAAATTTGTTCCATTGGTCTATATATCTGTCTTTATGTAAGGACTATGCTATTTTTATTAGTATTGCTTTGTAACATTTTGAAATCAGATAATGTGATGCCTCCAGCTCTGTTCTTCTTTCTCAAGACTGTTTAGTCTTCTTTCTCAAGACTGTTTAATCTTCTTTCTTAAGACTGTTTGTCAGAATTCATTTTAATTCCATATGAATTTTAGGGTTATTCTTCCCATTAGTGTAAAAAAAAAAAATTACATTTGGATTTTGATAGCAATTGCATTCCAGGTGGTGCTAGTGATAATGAACCTGCCTGCCTATGCAAACAACATAAGACACAAGGGTCTGATCTCTGGGTCGGGAAGATCCCCTGGAGGAGGGCATGGCAACTCACTCCAGTATTCTTGCCTGGAGAATCCCACGGACAGAAGAGCCTGACAAGCTATAGTCCATAGGGTCTCAAAGAGTCAGACACAACTGAAACGACTTAGCATGCACAGTGATTGCATTGAACCTATAGATTGCTTTAGGTGGTATGGACATTTTAACAGTATTAAGCCAATACTAATTAACAATTTAATTATTTAAATTTAATTTATATTAAATAACATATTTTATATATTAAATTTGCATATAAATAATAATTTAATATTAATTAACAATATTAATCAAATGTATGAATGTGGCACATTTTTCCAGTTTGTGTCTAACTTTCCTTCAGGAGTGTTTTATAGTTTTCAATGTAGAAGTCTTTCATCTCTTTGGTTAAACTTATTCCTATGTATCTTATTCCTTTTGATGCTATTGTATATAACAGAGTTTTCTTAATTTCCTTTCTAGATTGCTCCTTTTTGGTATATGACAGTGCAACTGATTTCTGTAGGTTGATTTTTTATTCTTCAACTGTTAACTTTGATTTTTAGTTCTAACAGTTTTTGTGTTTTTTTTGCTCCCTCCCAGTGGCATCTTCAGGTTTTTCTATATATAAGATCATGTCATTTATGATTAGAGAAAATTTCATGTTTTCCTTTGTAATTTGGGTGTCTTTTTCTTGCCTAGTTGCTCTGACTAGGACTTCCAGTACTAAGTTGAATAGATATGGTGAGAGTGGGCAGTATCTTGGGTCCTGTCAAGATTCCAATACAGAAGACAGGGGCCATTCTCCTAAGCAGTGCTCTAAAAAATTTAGAAAGAAAGACATATGGTCTAGTCTTTTCTGACCTTCCCCAGAGAGAAGCCAGGAGGTTATAGCTTCCTCCCAATTGCATGGGGCTATTCCAGGAGGAGGGATTATGGTGAAAGGGTGCCACAAATTTTCCTACTGACCTTTATATGTCTGGCTTAACACTTGGAATGCAGGAGCGTTGTTTTCTGAATTCCTCATAAAGGGAGTTTTTCTGTATATTGCTGTTGAATCAGTGTCTACTTGAGAAAGAGAAAGATCTCAGGCGTCCTATTCTGCCATCTTGCTGACATCCCTCAGGACATTTGATATTTTGCTAATTGAAATGAAAAGATACTGGAACATTTTAAGGAATATGTAAAATTAACTAAAGTAAAAGAACAATCTAGCATTCACGGGGAGAATGGAATATGAGGAAACCAGCAGGATTAAAAAATGAGTCTGAAACCTACTCCAGAGAGCAGACTAAAGATGATAGTAACTCCCTCAGAAAAACTAAAAAAATAGATAATTCAGCATATTTGAATCCATATGCTAGATAACATATGATCCAGCAAGCCCACTCCTGGGCATATATCCAGACAAAGCTATAATTCAAAAAGCTACATGCACCCTATGTTCACAGCAACACTGTTTACAATAGCCAAGACATAGAAAGAACCTAAATGTCCATCCCTGGATGAATAGATAAAGAAAATGTGGCATGCATACATAAAGGAATAGTACTCAGTTATAACAAAACAAAATAATGCCATCTGTGGCAACATGGATGCAACTAGAGATTATTATACTAGTGAAATAAGTCAGAAAGAGAAAGACAAATTCTATATGATGCTACTTATATGTGGAATCTAAAATATGACACCAATGAACCTATCTGTGAAACAGAAACACAATGATGGACATGGAGAACAAACGGGTGGTTACCAGGGGGAGCTGGCTGGGCGAGACATGGAGAAGGCAGTTGGGGTTATCTTTTATAGAGAGAGCGGACACAAAATGAGGTCCCTCTGCATACCACAGAGAGCTATAATCAGTATCCTACGATAAACCATAAGGGAAAAGAATATTAAAAAAGAATGTGCATACATGTATAACTGAATCACTTTGATGTACAGCAGTAACTAACACTACATTTTAAATCAGCTATACTTCAATTTAAAAAAAAATTTAAAAGAAGAAAAAATAAAACAGATAAAATACTCCCTTAAAAAATTAAAGATGAGAGTAGCTAAGAATAAGGTACTAGCAAAGAGGGTATAAAGATAGATAGACAGATAGATAAGTTAACTATGTTTCAGACTTTATGATTGTTGGAAGAGAAGATAAAATTTGAGAAGAATTAAAAGTGGTAGAGAATAACAAGGAGGGGATGACATTTTTTCTCTGTAAACTTAGTATCTGCTACCTATGAGTCATCGAAAAGATGAGGCATCTAAACTAAACTAGTATGTAGCTCAGTGGAGAGATCAAGACTTAAGGTATTAGCACAAGTCAGCACGATATGAAGGTAAGTTAAAGCCACTGAATAATAAAATCATGTTGGAAGAAATTAAAATAGATAAGAGCATGCAGCATAGGTCTCCATATCAGGTGTTCAATATTTAGAGTTAAAATCAGAAGATTAGAAGCTTGTATAAGAAACGGGGGAAATATGCACAGTGATGGGAGTGGTGGCAGGGGGCAGAACCCTAGAACCCTAGATTATAGAGCATTTTAGAGGAGGAAGAATTACACAACTATTTAAAATAATATCTTTATGGAAGACCCAGACATCATCAACTGACCTTAATAATAAATTTAAGTACATATTTCTACCTTGACATTACATTTTATATTCATAAAAATTATATTAATAAAGTACAGAAATTAGCATCTTAAATATAGCTACTAATATGCTATATAGTGCTATATAATGGGCTATATGTTAAAGCCATTACCTAATTAAATTGCTTCATGATCATCTTCTAGTTGAAGATACTAAGCCTCAGAATAGCTTACTTGAGAAATGAGATTTGAAACCAGTTCTATTTGTGTTCAATATCTTCCTCTAACATTGGATTTAAATAGATATAGGTCCAAATCATTATGCTTCTGTTTTTTTGCCTTTGGCCCTTGAAATGAGAATTATGCAACATTTCAAAGCTTCAGTTTCCTGGCTCTTGAATGAGTAGGACAGTAGGACCTATTTCATAAATTGTAGTTAGTATTATATGAGTCAAAAGAAGATAAAGCATTGAGAACTCTTTCTAATTCATAATAAACCCTTGAAATGTGTTAGTAATGTTATCATTTTTTGTTATACAGATATCCCATTGAAGCATTTGACTCACATTTATTTTTATTACATGTTACTTTTTCTAGCCAAAAAAAATTAAATATAAAGATAAGGAAGGCTTTTTCTTTTTTATATCTAGCATACTGTCCTAAAATTAAACAGTAAATGTATGCAGTCTGATACTCAACTACACACAATGTTTAGGATAAAAGTAAGTTTTCTCACATTTTACATATATATATATATATATATATATCTACTGACTTAGAAAAATGAAAGTGATACATATTCAAGAGTCTTCTAATAGCTTCAATAAGATAAGATGCTTATGGTTTAAATGGCTCTGATTCTCCTATCCTTGCAAATGAGGATAAACTCGAGGAACAAGTTCTACATAGGTGGGTTTGCCTTTAATGGTAGGAAAATTTTCTTTTGAGATGTCAATTTACAGTAAATAAAAGCACATAGGGAAATTACGGAAGACTTTCATCACCTATACTGTTATTGATCTCTCAAACCTGTAAGAGAAAAATTAATCCTAATATTTTTGAAACATTCCTAAATGTTCAATTATTAATAGAATAAGATGCATAAAATATTTATTTTTTTGAGGGAGCTTAGGACGGAGGAGCCTGGTAGGCTACAGTCCATGGGGTCGCAAAGAGTCGGAAACGACTGAGCAACTTCACTTCACTTTCACTTTACGTTTACTATCAGAAATCTCAGAGTTCTTATCTGCAATTTGGTGTTCATATCTCTAGGTATTGCATTTGCCTGTGTATGCTGTTTTATAGCTTTTAGCAATTAGAGAATTAAGCAGGTAATATGTTTGCATAATAAAATCATTCAAGAGACAAAATATAAGGAAGGGTCCCCTAATTGGAATAAAGTCCCTGTGGTCATGCCAGTTAATTCTGTTGGTTACTACAGTAAAACTTTGCTGAACTATAGTGAAAATAAAACAACAAAACTGTATAAAGTTCTCCAGAGTATCATTTGATAACTCACTGATAGGTTTACATGGAGAACTTACCACATTGCTAATATAATCACTATCTTGTGGCCCCTTAAAAATACTTTTTAACTGATACATCTTTACTGGAAATATTTAGAAGATGTTTACATACATGTTCCAAATAATTAAAAGCATATTCTCCAGGTCTAGGTTTTTATCCTGGAGGCATTTATTATGATAATGATTTTATTATTTGCTCTTATTATAAAAGTTTTACCTTCTTAAGGTAAGAAATAAATGAGTAAAAACAGTACAACTGGGTATAAATAAATTAAAAAAAAAAAACAGCAAAAACAAAACAAAAAACTAACCCCTCCCCGAAAAATCCCTCTTCCTTCTCTTGATTCTAAGTTCTACTTTCCATATATAAAAATTAATACCCATATATAGTCCTGAAGATAAATCATAATAATTAATAGCTATAGCATCATAGGATAAATCAAAGAAGAAAACTAAGCTGATTTTTTATACTGAATCATGTTATATTAATATTTTATAATGCTTTTTACCCAAATAAGCAATGTAGTCGATGTTTACTATAGCCCTAATATTTTTATCTATCACATATCAGAATTATAAGAGTGCTCGCTCATTAATTTAAATACTTGCTTATTGATACACATACAAATACTGAAGTCTTGAAAAGAATATGCTTTTTCAAATCAGGAGACAACAATCACTTTTCTTTCCAAAAAATAATGAAAAAATTAAGCTTTCAGTTTATTGGTTGATAGAATATTCTATACCACTGATTAAAAAAATAAAGCAATCTGTTTATGCCATGTGTCTTTATTAGCATGGTTTTGCAAATGTAGTTAACTAAGCTCATTCAAGATATGGTTAAATGAGAACAAAGGATTGTCCACACTTTTTTTTACCCACATCATGTTAAATTTGTAAATTATCAAAACAGATAGCAAATTTTCATGATGCACCTTGTCCTTAGACTATCAGATTAACCAACTGGTAGTCTCAAAAAGCAAAGGCTTTGAAATCAGGGTGATTTGAATTTGAGTCTTGGCTCTGCCATTCATCATCAGTAAACTAGATCAACTAAGAAAGCTAATCTTTCACTAGATTCTGAGTTCACCTGCTTGAAGTGAGTATAAAAACAATGTTCAATATGAATAACACAATTCGTATAGTATATGATACTATAGAATTAGTATATAAGATCGTATCTCCAAGAGCTTGGCATGTAGAAATCTCTCAACTGTAATTAGTAACACTATTACTGTTACAAGTAAAACAATGATCACTCTTTTGGGGAGAAAAACCAGGTGTGAAACATCTGTCTGCAGAGCTGGATGGTGTGGATTGACATGTGAGCACATGTAAGTACATCCAAATAGGAGGGACCTGTGCTCCTGTGGTTCTTTTGTTTCACATTTGCTCTAATAACTGCATTGAAACTGATATATTCTCTAATTCTCATTGTCTGTCTTAGAATGTAACCTTCTGGTACTATTCAGTTCATGCATAAGAGGAGAGAAGTAGAGAGAAGAGCTGTCTGGTGTTTACTCTTATAAGGACAGTAATTCCATCAGCTCACTACCATGACCTCACTTAAGCTTAATGACTTCCTGGCTCCTAAAACAGCCACACTGATGGTTGGGGCCTCAACATGTGAGTTTGGGGAAACACTAAGGCTCACTCCTTAACAACATTTAATACCTAGAATCTAAATTATACATAAAAGATTTCCAATAACTATTGGAATTAACCAAAGGACTTTCCAAGAGCTAAATGGAAGGGGGCAGAGGCAAGGAACAGAACTGTCCACAGAGACTGCAGAAACAAGTGGAATCATTAGCAGTGAGTCTCAGACAAAATTAAAATTTGGAGTATGAGGATGCACAGCCTGGAGTAACTCTTTACCTTCCACAGGACCTTGACTGGGCTGGTAGAAAATCCCTTCTGGACTCAGAATGGCTCAGTAAAGCAGTGGAGGCCGGGCAGCACCCAGAATAATATAAAAAGCAGACTTTCTGAGAGTAATCTGTCTCCAGGGAGAACTGACATCTTGAACTAGGCATATGACCCAATTAATCTTGATAAGTGTAGTGCTAGCCCCATAAATACTGTATCAGGCTCTAATGTGGGAAGCCTCTTTATTTTTTCCCCACATGAACTCTTTAAAAAAAAAAATGTTTACAAAACAAATTATATAATGAATGCTGTAGAGGGTGTAGAGACAAGTGAACCTTCCTACACTGTTGGTGGGAATGTAAGATGGTGTAACCACTATGGAAAACAGTAGAGAGGTTCCTCAGAAAACTAAAAATAGAGTTACTACATGATCCAGAATCCCAGGTATATTCTGGGCATATACCTGGACAAAACTATAACTCAAAAGACACATGCAGTGTCCAAAGTCTGTTGCACACACACGGGGGAAGAAGACAGTGGGGCAAACTGAGAGAGTAGCAAGAAAGTAGCATCGGCATATATACATTGCCATTTGTAAAATAACGAGCTAGTGGGAGGTCACTGTATAGGCACAGAAAGCTCAACCCAGTGGGTGCTCTGTGGCAACCTGCAGGAATGGGTTGGGTGGGATGTAGAGGGGAGGTTCAAGAGAAAGGGACCATATATATACTTATGGCTGACTCAAGTATTTATGTGCAGAAGCCAACACAATATTACAAAGCAATTATCCTTTGATCACAAAAAAAAAAAAGATCCATGCCCTGCTACATTCATAGCAGCACTATTCACAGCAGCCAAAACATGGAAAGTGTATAAACGTTCATTGACAAATGAATGGATACATATAGAGTACATGTATACAATGGAATACTACTCAGCCATAAAAAGTAATGAAACAATGCTGTCTGCAACATGGATTCAATTAGAGGTTATCATGCTAAATGAATTAAGTCAGAAAAAGAAATACCACGTGATGTAACTTATATCTAGAAACAAAAATATGGCACAAATGAATCTATCTACAAACAGGAACTGACTCACAGATATAAAAATCAGGTAGGGTACTGAGGTAGGGTGAGGAGGGAGCGGAATGGACTGGGAGTTTGGGGTTGGTAGATGCAAACTACTACATTTAGAATGGATGAAAAACAAGGTCCTACTATATAACACAAGGAACTCTACACAAACCATAATGGGAAATAATATAAAATTAGTATATATATATATATGGCTGGATCACTTTGCCATACAGCAGAGATTGGCACAACATTGAAATCAACTACACTTCAATAAGAAACCAAGTAAAATAAAAACTAAAGGAAACAGTTTATAAAAATTGAAAATACATGGCCTGAACATAACAAGCAGATGAGGTAAAATGCTCCATCATCCCATCTCCTCAAACTGGCCAAGGGACATAATGGACAATTCCCAGGAAGAAAACATAAGGAAGCTTTCAAATGTGTTAAGAAAATTATCTACCTCACTTATAATAAGAGACATGGGAAATAAAATTATGAAACTACATTGACATCCAATTTCCCACTCATTAGACTGCAAAAAATAAATCCAAGTGTTGCTAACTCCTTTGGTAAGACTGTGGGAGGAGGTGTGCACTCTGACACATTGCTTATGGTTATATAAAAACAGGCTTATCCTTTTCAGGATAAGCATCAGTTTCTACAAAAATTATAAAGCTGATTTTTGACTAATAAATTCACTCTAGTAATTTTAATAATCTATAGATTGTTAAAACATGTCACTTAAAATTGAAAAGAAGAATAAAGGGGAGTCAGCAGATACTTTTCCTGCTCTATGAAGAACACTTTGTATCAGATTTAATCACATACCCACGAAATGATCTGTGTAAAATGTATGCAGTGTTTAACACCATGGTAAAAGGAAATGTTTCCTTACAATGAAAGTTCACCTGTTAACATGTACTCGTTAATGTCTCTCTACAGATGACTAGTTGAGGGATTATGAGAGGTCCCTGCAATGTAATACTATGTATCTCCTTATGTATTTATATGGAGAAAGGTCCAAGATATATTGGAAAAGGAGGAACATTTCAGAATAGTGTGTATAGTGTGCCATTGCTTCTTTTAAAAATGAAATAAGACATGCTTCTATATTTACTTCCTCATGCAATTCTTTGAAAAAATATGTGATGAATTACAGTACTTCCTATTTGGAGAAGAGTGGAGACCAGGTGGAATGTACTGGATAAAAAGGACATTTTCTTGTGTATATTTTATTTTTCCTTTTTATGTTAAGTTATATAAATACATTATCTAGAAAAATTTAATAAATGTTGCAGTAATACAGACGCTTGGTAACTCCCCATGCTTCTGTCAACCATTCATGTGAGCAGATAATTCTAAACCAATGACAGCAAATGGAGCATTTGGATCTAGAGGTAGCATGTAGCTCCCAGCTGTGCTTGAGCCTCAAAATGCAATGTTTTCCAGTAGTAATGTTTTAATAATTACCATGCATTTTAGCTACAACAGATAAAAAATGAATGTTGATTTAATGCCACTAAGATAAGAGCTTTTAATGGCAATAAATCAACATTTCAGGGAACATTTCATGCAAAGATAGGCACAATAAAGGACGTGAATGGTATGAACCTAACAGAAGCAGAAGATATTAAGAAGAGGTGGCAAGAATATACAGAAGAATTCCACACAAAAAAGATCTCAATGACCCTGACAACCATGATGGAGTGATCACTCACCTAGAGCCAGACATCCTGGAGTGTGAAGTCAAATGGGCCTTATCACTATGAAAAAAGGTAGTAGAGGTGATGGAATTCCAGCTGAGCTATTTCAAATCCTAATAGTTGATGTTGTTAAAGTGATGCACTCAATATGCCAGCAAATTTGGAAAACTCAGCAGTGGTCACAGGACTGTAAAAGGTCAGTTTAATTCCAATCCCAAAGAAGGGCAATACCAAAAAATGCTCAAACTACCACACAATTGCACTCATTTTACATGTTAGCATGCTAAGGTCATGCTGAAAACCTTCCAAGCTAGGCTTCAATAGTATGTGAACCAATAATTTCCAGAGGTTCAAGCTTGATCTAAAAAAGGCAGAGGAACCAGAGATCAAATTGCCAAAATTTGTTGGATCATAGAAAGAGCAAGAGAGTTCCAGAAAAACATCTATTTCTGCTGTATTGACTATGGCAAAGCCTTTGACTGTGTGAATCACAACAAACTGTCAATTAGTCAGTTCAGTCACTCAGTTGTGTTTGCCACTCTTTGCCACCCCATGGACTGCATCATGCCAGGCTTCCCTAGTCATCCCATTCCCAGTTTCCACAACAAACTGTGGAACATTCTTAAAGAGATGGGAGTACCAGACCACCTCAAATGCAACCTGAGAAAACTGTATGCAGGTCAAGAAGTGACAGAACTGAACACGGAACAAAGGACTGGTTCAACATTGGGAAAGGAATGCATCAAGGCTATATATTGTCACCCTGCTTATTTAACTTATACACAGAGTATATCATGCAAAATGCCAGGCTGGATGAAGCACAAGCTGGGATCCAGATTGCCAGAAAAAATGGCAATAACCTCAGACAAGCAGATGACACCAGTCTTACGGCAGAAAGCAAAGAGGAACCAAAGAACATCTTGATGAAGTTGAAAGTGAAGAGTGAAAAAGCTGGCTTAAAACTCGATGTTCAGAAAACGAAGATCATGGCATCTGGTCCCATCACTTCATGGCATGCAGATGGGGAAACAATGGAAACAGGTAAAGACTTTACTTTCCTGGACTCCAAAATCACCAGAAATGATGACTACTGCCGTGAAATTAAAAGATGCTTGTTCCCTGGAAGAAAAATATGATAAGCCTGTACAGTGTATTCAAAACCAGAGATATTACTTTGTGGACAAAGATCCATATAGCTGAAGCTATGGTTTTTCTAGTAGTTATGTATGGATGTGAGAGTTGGACCATAAAGAAGGCTGACTGACAAAGAATTGAAGCTTTTGAATTGTGGTGCTGGAGAAGAGACTTGAGAGTCCTATGGACTGCAAGGAGATCAATCCAGACAATCCTAAAGGAACTCAACCCCAAATATTCATTGGAAGAACTGATACTGAAGCTGAAGCTCTAATTCTTTGGCCACCTAATGGGAAGAGCTGACTCACTGGAAAATATACTGATGTTGGGGAAAATAGAAGGCAGGAAGAGAAGGGAATGACAGAGGACAAGAAGGATGGATGGTATCACCGATTCAATGGACACGAGTTTGAGAAGCTCTGGGAGATGATGAAGAACAGAGAAGCCTAGCATGCTGCAGTCCATGGAGTTTCAAAGAGCTGGTCACTTCTGAGCCACTGAACAACAGCCAAAACAAAAGAAGAAGAAGAAGAAGAAGAAGAGCTTACCAACTAGTATGTAGATTAAGAAGTTGCCATATTTGGGATGCCAGATTTAAACCAGAAAAAAAAAAAAAAAGTCAACTACTACCTCATTTAAGATATTTTCAAGGTGACTTTTTATTGAATTTTATCCTAAAAATGATTATTATGTAAATTATTCTTTTAGTATCTTTGTAATATATTTGCTTAATATATTTATACTACTTATAAATTATTATTGCAATATTGAAATTAAAAATTAGAGGAGAAAATGGCAACCTGCTCCAGTATCCTTGCCAGTATAACCCCATGGACAGAGGAGCTGGGTGGGCTACAATCCATGGTGTTTCAAAGAGTCAGACATGACTGAGTTATGGAGCAAACATGCACACAATTAAAAATAAACATTCATTTAAGACAAGACTGGAAAGACATGTAAAATTTAAATAGCTTTGTTTAGAATTTGGTTACAGGGTTTTTTATCTATTTTCAAAATTTCTTCAATGCAGTTATGTTTATTTTATAAAAATGCATCAAGACAAAGAAATTAATAAGCGAGACTTCACTTAAGACAATATATTTTCATGTTATTTTAGGAAAATATTCTAATTCAGTTCCAGTAA
This sequence comes from Dama dama, assembly GCF_033118175.1. Lineage (NCBI taxonomy): Eukaryota > Metazoa > Chordata > Mammalia > Artiodactyla > Cervidae > Dama > Dama dama. The sequence goes on along the minus strand of NC_083705.1, from coordinate 59,526,665 downwards.
ATTTTAAAGTCAATTTTGCAAATTTTACATGTGATTTTTTTAAAATTTTATATTGGAGTATAGCTGATTAGCAATGATGTGATAGTTTCATGTAAGACAAAAAAGGGACTTAGCCATACATATACAAGTATCCATTCTTCCCCAAGCTCCCCTCCCATCCAGGCTCTCACATAACATTGAGTAGAGATTCCTGGGCTATATTGTCCTTGTTGGTTATCCATTTTAAATATAGCAGTGTGTACATTTTGAGGGCTTTGCAGGTAGAGACAGTGGTAAAGAACCTGCCTGCCAATGCAAGAGACATAAGAGATGTGGGTTCAATCCCTGGGTCTGGAAGATTCCCTGGAGGAGGGCATGACAACCCACTCCAGTTCTTGCCTGGAGAATCCCATGGACAGAAGAGCTTGGTGGGCTATAGTCCATAGGGTTGCAAAGAGTCAGATATGACTGAAGCAACTGAGCATGCATGCACGTACATGTAGGTCTCAAACTTCAAAATGATTTTTAGACAAAAAGAAGGATTTAGAGATGATAGTGGAGGAATCAAAGCTATTCTTTTCTTTATTGTAAGGCACTGCACTTGCTTAGGTAATGTCAAAAGAATAACAGTGAAAGACTTTCTAATAGCCTGAAGTGTTCACTTTCTTTTAATAAATGTGCTAAATGAATTGTTCATGTCTTAGAATTTGGGTATTTAAATCACATTCTGTACACAAATAGCATCAGTTTCAACTAGGAGCTGACTAGATTATAAATTGGCTTGATGATTGATGATGAAAACTAAAAACTGGTTCCATTTGAAATTAGAGCTAAGATTTTATTCCAATTTACATAAATTTATGATATAAAAACTAATTTAAGGAGCATTATTTCATAATATAAAAATATCATAATATAAAAAAAAATAGATGTACTCTACTATAGAATGTTATTAAAATCTTTGCACAGAGGGAACCTAGATTCTTAGCAGCTAAGGGTCTCAGTGCCTCTCACACTTCTTGATAAACCTGCAAATAGTAGTAATTGTTTCCCACTTGACAGCGAGATTCTGGTCATAAATTATCTAGATGTTGGAAGAGGTAAGGGGCTTCTCTGATGGCTCAAGTGGTAAAGAATCTGCTTGTAATGCAGAAGACTCAGGAGATGTGGGTTCTATCCTTGGGTCAGGAAGATCCCCTGGAGGAGGAAACAGCAACCCATTCCAGTATTTTTTTCCTGAAAAATCCCATAGATGGAGGAGCCTGGTGGGTTAGAGTCCATAGGGTCACAAAGAGTTGGACATGATGGAGCGTGTGATGGATGAATGGATGGATGGATGAATAGACGGATGAATGGATGGATGAAGGAGTTAAGCATGCTTATTATAGAGAATATGAGGGAAGAAAATCAGGGTTAGCACTAGACTGGCCTCATGACCCTGAGTTTGTTCCCAGGAGCAGGAAGGTGGCTGATGAGTAAGGAGGTAAAGTTGGAGAGGTGAGCGAGGGGCATATGCTGTAAGGATCCCTATAAGAAGTGTACTTTGAGTGGAGTGTGCTTAAAGCAGAAGAAGGACTTGATTTGTTCTTCTTCAGGGAAGTTTTGGCCACTCTGTTGAGAACAGACTGCAGAGGGACAAAGGTAGAAGTCTGGGGACCAGAGGCCAAGAAGAGAGGAGAGAACCTTGGACTGGAGATAGTGAGAAGGGGTCAGATTTTGGGTATATTTTGAACGTCAAGCCAAGAGAATTCATTGATAAATTATAAAATAGACAGTTAAATAAAAAGAGGGAACTCTAAGATAAATCCAATATCTTTCAGCTAAACAACTGGAAATGTCATGTTCACGTTTACAAAATGTTTACATTTACTGGAAAATGTCTAAGAAGGCAAGATTTTTTAATGGTGTGTGGGAGGAAATATTAAAATATCAGTTTGCTACCTTTGGGCCTTCCCTGGTGGTTCAGATGGTAAAAAATGTGCCTGCAATGTGGGAGACCTGGGTTCAATACCTGGGTCAGAAAGATCCCCTGGAGAAGGAAATTGCTACCCACTCCAATATTCTTGCCTGGACAGAGGAACTGGGCAGGCTACAGTCTATTGGGTCAGAGAGTCAGACATCACTGAGCAACTAACACACTTTCCACCTTCAGAATTGTGGTGCCTATTTGATCAGCTTTTGGCAATGATTAGTGAGCAGAAAGGTGTTCAAGCTATGAGTTCTGGGTTGTGGATGCTCAGAATAAAGATGATAATTGATTCCCAGGTGATGCCAGTGGTAGAGAACACTCTTGCCAGTGCAGGAGATGTAGGAGACAGGGGGTCGATCCCTGGGTCAGCAAGATCCCCTGGAGGAGGGCATGGCAACCCACTCCAGTATTCTTGCCTGGAGAATCCCACGGACAGAGGAGCCTGGCGGGCTACCGTCTGTAGGGTTGCAAAGAGTCGGACACAACCGAAGCGACTTAGCATGCACTCACACAAGCTGAATAACATCATCCGTGGAATAAGTATACATAGGAATGGGTCTCAGGAACTAACCCTTGGATCCATCAATATTTAGATGAATATGAAATTGAACAGTACCATCAAAGAAGCTGGAGGAGGAGACACTAGTGAGGTAAGAAGAAATGTGTAGAATAGCCCCGGGAAGAGCATGTCCCTGGAAGAAAAAAACACTATTCCAAATGCTGATATTAATCTGACAAATTATTACTACATAGTTAAAAGGAAATAAATAATAGAACCATTCAAAATAATCAAAATTTTAGAAGAAATCTTTTTCTAGGTACTGAGAAAGTATCTGATGCTGTCGGGGATCACAAAGTTTTTGGTATTGTATTATCTCAAATATACAACTTTATGTACATAGAAGAAGAAAGCTGTGAAATAAATTTAAATTTTACTTATTCATATTTTATGGAAAGCCAAGAAAAATTTAAACACAAAAATCTCTGCCCTTTGGCATCCTCTCTCCCCTCTCCCTGCACTGTGTGTCTGCTTTATGCATCATCCAAACCTTCCCATCAGCAAGAATACCCACTTTAAATGAAAAATAACATTCTCCCAGCATCAACAAGACAACTCCTCAAATATAGCATTCCTTCTTCATCTTGTAAGGAGACATCATGATGCCACTTAGATTTGAATTATGTAAAGTGTCAATAAAACATCATTTGATGTACAGATGCATATGTATATATACAGATAAATGTATATGTATATACTTGCATGGGCTTCCCAGGTGGTGCTAGTGGTAAAGAGACTGCCTGCCAATGCAGGAGACTTTAGAGATGCAGGTCTGATCCCTGGGTCAAGAAGATCCCCTGGAGGAGGGCACAACAACACACTTCAGTATTCTTTCCAGGAGAATCCCATGGACAGAGGAGTCTGATGGGTTATGGTCCATATGGTCACAAAGAGTCGGACATGACTAAAGCGGCTTAGCACAGCACATCATAGCATAACTGTCTACATTTACTAAATGTATATAACTCTGCCTTCTCTTCCAATGGGTGGAACTCAGAGCCTTCTGAGATAATCTTCCCAGACTATAGTCCTCAAATCCCTGGCTTGTTCTGAGCTATCCATGGTCCCAGAACATTTCTATTTTTAAGGGAATTTATTTATTTAATTCACCTATATATTCATTCATTTGGAGAAGAAAACGGCAACCCATTCCAGTATTCTTGCTGGAAAATTCCATGGACAGAGGACCCTAGTGGGCTAGTCCAAGGGGTCGTAGAAGTGGGATATGACTTAGTGACTAAGCCACCACCGTTCATTTAACATACTAGAATCTGCTTGATGCCTGTGTGTTCTTTATCTCAACACCACATCCTAACTTTACTCCCCAAACTCACATTATTTAACAGTCTCTTGGGTGGCTGGTTGGTACTTCAGTGTCTCAGGCAGAGTGGTGTAAATGGAACAAAAATCCAAAGTTGACAGACAGAAAATGAGCCTTAATGTTGGGGACAGTGTGAAAAAGGCAAGAGAGACTCCATCTTGAAGCCTGTCATCCGTCTTAAAGACAAGATATGAACTGGGCATGAACCTTGCCCAAGAGTGAGGAAATTGTTGCTAATGAAAACCAGGTCTCCTGAAGACTTCCCTCCCTACAATGACAAATGGAGATTGCAGTTGAGGTCAGGCTGCCTGTGTTAGATTAATGTTACATGGAGACATCCCCTCCTTGGTGTATAATCACTGCCCCCCCCCCCCAACCTTAATTGTTTGTTCTCCTAGCACCTATTTGTTAAAAAACTCAGTCATATACAACAAAGAGGTTGGTAACATATAACCAGTCATGTAAGGGGGTATAAAACTGGGCCTCTCAGAAATATCTAGGGTCCTTGTTGGAAACGGATTCCTTTTGGACCCGCTGGTGTAATAAACTGTACTCCACTGTCTTCAGCGTCCTCCGAGGTGTGTTTTGCGATTATGGATTCCACAACACTGCCACTTAACAGATGTAACTTTGAGAAACTTAACCTATTTCTAACAGCTTTCCTAATGCAGGATTTGCTACATAATGGCAGGACCCATTGTAAAATGAAAATGGAACCAGTGGGTATTTTAAGATGTACCTGTGATTTTTGCTTTTATTCAGGTCTGTGAAGTTGATAGATCAGGAGATGACTGCCTCTGAAAAGATAATTTATTACCGTATTTAAGAGTGGGAAAATAGTAGCTCAGATGGTAAAGAATTGACCTGCAATGCAGGAGACCTGGGTTCAAGCCCTTGGTTCAAGATTCCCTGGAGAAGGGAATGGCTATCCACTCCAGTATTCTTGCCTGGAGAATTCCATGGACAGAGGAGCCTGAAGGGCTACAGTCCATGGGGTGGTAAAGAGTTGGACACTACTGAATGACTAACACTTTCACAACACACAGGACAACAGGAGAGAATGCAGAAGCTGAGGGCTGTGTGAGAAAGAGGAAGGCAGGGAACTGCCAGAAAGGCTTTATGGTGGTTTTCTGGAGAAATAATGGGTGAAGCAGGGCAAATAGGCTGAGTAGGTTTGCTTTGAAAAGATTCTGCAGATTCCTAGTTGAAGAATTCACCCCAGGGTGATTTGGGCAGGAGAATCAATACCTCCCTGCATCAGAAGAACTAGATTAGGCAGGAGGTGGGGGAGGGGAGGTGGTGCACTGGGCATTTGTTCATTTTGCACATGAAAAGCAGAGAGTCCTTATCTTTCTCAAAGAATGCACTGACCTTGGGAGGGGCAGTCCTTTTTTTCCACCTCAAGGTCCAAATTATCAAAACATCAGACAAAGAAACTGCAGTGAATACAGTGGGGAAGGCAATCTTCATTCCCAACCCACTGCAGATTCTCCAAGGATTTCCCCCTCTTCCAAAAAAGAAGAGGTCTTGCAAAAAACTCTTCCTCTTCGATCCCTCTTCTGAGATACAGCTGCCTGGATTGGAGGCGCTGAGGAGATCCGAGTCTCTTCTCAAATAGCCCATCTATGACACTGAGCCACAGAAAGAAAGGCCACTGCCTGTGCCCCTCCCGGGATACATGGAGTGAACCTGACTCTGAACGTCCCTGGGTCCAGGCTCCCACTGGGACAGAGGGCAACAACAAAGTTGCCCTTCCTCTATTTACACACACAACTGGGTCACTGCCCTAGGAAGCGGCAGCCAGAGTCTGAGGATGGAAAAGAGGGTTATTAAGCCTGGTGGGACCAGGAGGATCAGAGAGAAGGAAGTAGCCAGCCACCAATCAAGCAGCCAAAAATATAGGGACACAAAATTAGAGATACAAAGGGCACATTTCATGCAAAGATGGGCACAATAAAGGACAGAAATGGTATGGGCCTAACAGAAGCAGAAGATATTAAGAAGAGGTGGCAAGAACATACAGAAAACTGTTAGGTAGTTAGAATAGGGGAAAGGAGTCCAAAATGGCAGTGGCTAAAAGACAGGGAAGGGAAAAGCCTGCGAAAATAGAACAGAGGAAGGTCAAAGGAAGGTCGGAAGACTGGAGAGAGGAATTCAGGTAGAACAGCACTCCTAGCCAAGCCCAATTTGCATAGGGCAGGCCCAGGGGTTAGAAAAAAACATATAAAAAGAGGAGCCAAAGGGCTCTCTCTCTCTCTCCCACACGTACAAATGCTCTTTGTCTCTCTCTCCACCCACCCCCCACCCCCACCCCAGCACTGGCACACTCCTCCACTCTCTTCTCTTCTTCGAGGATGGATTCTCCTGCTGTCTTCTAAATAAAATAGAGCTGTAACACTGAGTTGTCTAAGAGCTATGACACGGTTTGTCCAAGACCCAAGAGCTGTGATACACTAAGAGCTTTAATGTCTGTCACTCCAAATCTTTGTTGTGATGAGACAAAGAACCAAGGAGCACACACTTTTACCAGCCACCAAGTAAAACAACTCCTAAATGAGAAAGGCCATTTATGAATGTCTGATCAAAGAATCCTCAGATATCAAGTAATGCTGATGGAAAATCCAGACGTCACTATATCCCCTTGTGAGGTTCTTAACCCAGCCACCCTCCTGCCTACCCCTGTGAGGGCTCTCTCCCCTTTCACTCTTGTCTAGAAGCTTGGACCACTGGACAAAACCCCGAGAGGGATTGTCAGAAGATCCTCTGGCCAATCCTGAGGAAATCTGGTACACTGATGGAAGCAGTTTTGCCTTAGATGGAAAAAGAAGAGCCGGATATGCAGTAGTCTCCAATTTTGAGAAAATAGAGGTTAAGCCTCTGTCACCAGGTACTTCAGCCCAATTAGCTGAGCTCATAGCCCTGACCTGAGCTCTAGAGAAGGGAAAAGGAAAAAGAATAGCTATTTGCACTGACTCCAAGTATGCCTTTCTGGTTCTACATGCACATGCGGCTATTTGGAAAGAAAGGGGCCACTTGACCACCTGAAGATCCCCAATCAAATATGGTGATCAAAATTCTTAGACTCTTGGAAGCAGTCCATCTGCCCTCTGAGGTTTCAGTCTCCCACTGTAAAGGACACCAAAAAGCGAGCACTGAAGTGGCACGAGGGAACCAAGCCGCTGATCAGGCAGCTAAGAGAGCAGCGTTACAGAACCATGACTTAATAGGGTTGGCCACCTTAGTTCCACAGACTGATTTGCCAGAAACTCCTTCATATACTGAAGGTGAGACTCTTAAAGCTAAGAGTGAGGGCTTTCAAGAAGATCATATCAGGTGGTTCCAAAAGGAGCGACTCCTTTTTCTGTGTGGGAATCTCCAATGGAAGTTGGTTAACTCCTTACATGCCACCACTCATTTAGGAGAAAAGGCCCTCCAAAGATTACTAGAAAGGTCCTTCAGAGGAACAGACCTCCAAACAACTATAAGACAAGTGGTCTCCTCTTGTCCCACTTGCCAATTAAATAACCCCCAAGGAGCTTGAAGATCCCAGCTGGCCCAGCCTTTCCAACGACGTGGGACCTATCCAGGAGAGGACAGGCAGATGGACTTCACCCAGATGCCAGTTTCTCAAGGGTATAAATACCTATTAGTCATGATAGATACATTCACAGGATGGATTAAAGGCTTTCCTACCCAGATTGAGAAGGCTGAGGAGGTGGTAAAAACAAACAAACAAAAAAAATAAACTACTCCATGAAATAATTCCAAGATTCGGTCTGCCCAGGTCATTACAAAGTGACAATGGGACATCATTTATTTCTGAGGTCACCCAAGGGGTCTCTAAAACATTGGGAATTACTTATTATCTCTTTTGTGCCTGGGGGCCTCAGCCAACCAATTCTTAAAATCAGCAATAAAAAAGATAACCCAGGAGACCTCCCTGGGATGGAAGGAGGCTTTACCAATAGCTCTCCTCTGCACCCGTATTGCCCCTAAGGAACAGGTCAGTCTTAGTCCTTATGAGATGCTGTATGGGAGACCTTTTGTTTATGTCAATGACCCCTCCTAGATCCAGAGGTTCAGACCCTCCAGTCTTATACCATAGCCATTAGGCAATTACAACAGGATATACGCTTGTGAGGTATGAACCAGGACCCAAAAGACTCTAAGGAGTCACCACTATATGCTCCAGGGACTCAGTCCTAGTTAAAGTCTGGAAAGATGGATCCCCAAAGGCTCAACTCCAGCCCACATGGAAGGGCCCCTACCCTGTAATACTTTCTACCCTCACAGTAGTCAAGGTACCAGGACATGACTCCTGGATTCACTACTCATGAGTCAAACCATGGAAGAGGACACTCAATACATCTGTGAGCCCTTGGGAGATCTCAGATACCTATTTAGAACTACAAATGAGTGTCATTCTAATGAACACCCCCAAAATCTGGTATTGGGGGGTAAGATGCCACAGGATAGCTCTGAAGAGCCAACACAGCTTGGCAGAGATTGTACTCCAAAACAGACAGGAGATAGATCTTCTGATCCCTGAATAAGGAGAGAAGTGAGCCATCCTGGCGATGTGAATTCAGAATTGGCTAATGCCCCTACTAGTCCTTGCTATGCCATATTGATACTGCTTATGATTGTTCCATACATTTTCAATTGTCTAATCTGTTTTGTCTCTTCTCAGGTCAACAAGCTACAACATGCGGTGCCAGTTCAACAAAGATACAAAACTACAGCCAACCATGGAAAATATCACTCACCCTTAGATGGACACTGCTCTGAGGACTCTGAGGCTTGAGACTAGCAAGAGGGGGATGCCCAATATCCCTTGCGATCCCAGTTCAGCAGGAAGTAGCCAGAAAGACCCCGATGCTCCAATTCCCAAAGAACTGGGCCTCCCATCTCTTGAGGGGGGAATGTTAGGTAGTTAGAGTAGGGAAAATGAGTCCAAAATGGCGGTGGCTAAAAGACAAGGAAGGGAAAAGCCCACAAAAATAGAACAGAGGAAGGTCAAAGGAAGGTCCGAGGACCGGAGTGTGGACTTCAGGTAGAACAGTGCTCCTGCCTAAGCACAATTTGCATAGGACAGGCCCAGGGGGAAGAAAAAAACATATAAAAAGAGGAGCCAAAGTGTTCTCGCTCTCTTTCTCTCCCACACGATGGGTGCTCTTCTCTTTGCATTTTTAGATCAACGTGCCCTCATGACTCAAAGATGGATTTTCCTGCTATGTTCTAAATAAAATAGAGTTGTAACACTGAGCTATAACACTGATTTCTCTAAGAGCCATAACACAGTTCGTTCGAGCCCTGAGAGCTGTGACCTGCTGCGGGGGGCTTTAATGTCCATCACTCCAAATCTTTGTTGTGATGAGACAAAGAACAGAGGAGCAAACACTCTCCTGACAAAACTATACAAAAAAGATCTTCATGACCCAGATAACCACGATGGTGTGATCACTCACCTAGAACCAGACATCCTAGAATGTGAATTCAAGTGGGCCTTCGGAAGCATCACTATGAACAAAGCTAGTGGAGGTGATGAAATTCCAGTTGAGCTATATCAAATCCTAAAAGATGATGCTGTGAAAGTGTTGCACTCAATATGCCAGCAAATTTGGAAAACTCAGCAGTGGGCACAGGACTGGAAAAGGTCAGTTTTCATCCTAATCCCAAAGAAAGGTAATGCCAAAGAATGCTCAAACTACCACACAATTGCACTCATCTCACCCACTACCAAAATAATGCTCAAAATTCTCCAAGCCAGGCTTCAACAGTACGTGAACTGTGAACTATGCTAGATTTAGAAAAGGCAGAGGAACTAGAGATCAAATTGCCAACATCTGCTGAATCATTGATAAAGCAACAGTGTTCTAGAAAAACATCTACTTTTACTTTATTGACAATGCCAAAGCCTTTCACTGTGTGAATCACAAGATATTGTGAAAAATTCTTAAAGAGATGGGAATACCAGACCACCTGACCTGCCTGCTGAGAAATCTGTATGTTGGTCAAGAAGCAACAGTTAGAACTGAACATGGAACAACAGACTGGTTACAAATCGGGAAAGGAGAATGTCAAGGCTGTATATTGTCACCCTGCTTATTTACTTTATATGCAGAGTATATCATAAGACGTGCTCGGCTGGATGAAGCACAAGATGGAATCAAGGTTGCTGGGAGAATTATCAATAACCTCAGATATGCAGATGACAGCACCCTTATGGCAGTAAGCAAAGAAGAACTAAAGAGCCTTTTGATGAAAGTGAAGGAGGAGAGTGAAAAAGTTGGCTTAAAGCTCAACATTCAGAAAACTAAGATCATGGCATCTGGTCCCATCACTTCATGGGAAATAGATGGGGAAACAATGCGAACAGTGAGAGACTATTTACTTGGGCTCCAAAATTACTGCAGATGGTGACTACAGCCATGAAATTAAAAGATTCTTGCTTCTTAGAAGAAAAGCTATGACCAACCCAAACAGCATATTAAAAAGCAGAGACATTACTTTGTCAATAAATGTCCCTCTAGTCAAAACTTTGGTTTTCCAGTAGTCATGTATGGATGTAAGAATTAGACTATAAAGAAAACTGAGCACCAATGAATTTATCCTTTTGAACTGGGGTGTTGGAGAAGGCTTTTAAGAGTCCCTTGGACTGAAAGGAGATCCAACCAGTCCATCCTGAAGGGAATAAGTCCTAAATATTCATTTGAAGGACAGATACTGAAGCTGAAACTCCAATACTTTAGCCACCTGATACGAAGAACTGACTCATTGGAAAAGACCCTGATGCTGGGAAAGATTGAAGGCAAGAGGAGAAGGGGATGACAGAGCATGAGAAGGTTGGATGGCATCACTGACTCAATGGACATGAGTTTGAGTAAGCTCCAGTTGTTGGTGATGGACAGGGAAGCCTGGTGTGCTGCAGTCCATGAGGTCACAAAGAGTCTGACACAACTGAGCAACTGAACTGACTGACTGACTGGGGGAGGTGGGATCTGGTGTGATGCTGAAACAGGAAGGAATTGGGCAGGGCACAATCTTTAAGAATGACATAGCCCAAGGACACTCATGACATAAACTGACTAGAATCAAATAAAACCTGGATGGTGGAGGAGTCGACTTTCAACAAAACTTGAGCTCACTGTGACACACCACAGGCACCATGACAGTTTCAAGGTCAACCAAAAAAATCAAAAAGTCGTGGTGGTGGTTTAGTCACTAAGTCGTGTCCTACTCTTGCAATCCCTTGGACTGTAGCCCACTAGGCTTCTGTGTCCATAGGATTCTCCAGGCAAGAATACTGGACTGGGTTACCATTTCCTTCTCCAGAGGATATTCCTGAGCTAGGGGTCAAACCCCAGTCTCCTGCACTGCAGGCAAATGGGCATTGGCCCAATTCCTGGAATTCCCCATCTCTTCCTCCTAATTGTTAGAATACTCCTCCCACTTATTAACCTATGAAACTGACAACCCCATATTCTGATGCTGCTCTGACCTGAGATGGCCCACACTCTATCTGTAAATATGTTTCTCTCTAAATAAATCTCTGTGTGTTAGTCCTAAGTCACTTCAGTTGTAGCTAACTCTGTGCAACCCTATGGGCTGTAGCCAGGCTTCTCTGTCCATGGGATTTTCCAGGCAAGAATACTGGAGTGGGTCTCCATGCCTTCCTGCAAGTGATCTTCCCAACTCAGGGACTGAACCGGAATCTCAGGCCTCCTGCATTGGGAGGCAGTTTCTTTACCACTAGCATGACCAGGGAAGCCCCTACTTCTCAGCTATAACTTTTTGTCTCACTAAGTTCTTTCTGCAAGGAGATATCAAGAATCTGAGCCTCATTAAGTCCTGAGATCAGGTGTATGATCTCAGTTAAAAGACTGCGGGTTCAAGTCCCAATCTGAGTTACATGTGATATCAATGTGTTATTTCAAATGGGTGCATTATTACCCCATTTGACTTCACTTAGAAAACACAAACTCTAAGTTAACATTTACAAGAATTTCACAGAGCATTAATCCCCCAGGGCAAGCCCCTTCTGAACACAGGGCATGACTGCTCTGGTTGCACACTCCTGAAGTCAGCTCTAGATCTATGAAATGAATTTCAAAGTCATATTTCACATCCTCCGTATGTGCGTGCTCAGTCACTTCAGCCCTGTCTGACTCTTTGTGACCCCAGGGACTATAGTCTGCCAGGTTCCCCTGTCCGTGGAATTCTCCAGGGAAGAATACTGGAGTGGGTAGCCATTTCCTCCTCCAGGAGATCTTCCTGAACCAGGGATCGAACCCGAGTCTCCTGCAGCTCCTGTATTGCAAACAGATTCTTTACCACTGAGCTATTCTGGCTCTTGTGTGGCAACCAGCTGTGGATGCTTAGCATATACCCTTTTTTTTTTTTTTTTAATCCCAGGATATCTTGCTAATTTTGCACACAGACACTAAGAGAACCAACTCAGCCATTCTGGCACGCACAAATTTTGAAATGCCAGGGTATGAACAATCAAAGAGGAAATGCTAACTGGTAGGCAAATATTCCTATTTGGGGGCCCCTGGGCAGCTGAGTCAGAAGCACTTTCTCCACAATCCCTCAGCACCCAGATGGATCAAGCCTTAGCTGTCCACAGTGACCATCTCCAGAGGACAAGGTGTGCTAGCTTTCCATCCTCTCTGGGTCTTTTGTCCACACATGTGTTCCTTAGGATGTCACCACAAAATAAACCATCTCCTTGCAAACCTTTAAATAAAGACACTTTTTTTTTTTTTTTCCTGCAAGAACTCTGAATAAGACTCTAAGTATATGGATTATTTTGCAGGATGCATGAGATAATATATGCAAAATACCAAACACGGGACCTGGCCAATTACAGCTCCTTAGTGTCTTTGAGTTCTTGATCTTCTCTATTTGAAAAGCCGCTTGATGTATAATCTACAGCCAGATGTCCAAAATGTAGCTTTTGTTACTTAAACAAAAACAAAAACTCAATCTCTATTTCAATATTTAATTTAGTCAAATCCTAAGGAATTCTGTCTATGCAAATGAAAGCTGTCTTTTTTTGGATTTTTGGATTTTATCCTTTTCAAGGTGACAGGTGGAGGTGGTGGAGGAGGACTGAGTGTCAGGGAGGGGCAACCACCTTGGCTTGTTCCAACAGAGAATCCTATGGTCTCAGTGGGTCTCTGACCTTTCTTCTCAGGGGACTCCTCATGTCCTCAATGTCTCTGAATGCTCACCAGTATCTCAGGGTTACCACTTTGCTCCTTTCAAGGAGGTGGGAAAATTGGGATCATCTCTGACATCACCCTGGCTGCTCAGATGGTAAAGAATCTGCCTGTAATTCAGGAGACCCTGACTGTAATGGAGAGATCCCCTGGAGAAGGGAATGGCAACCCACTCCAGTATTCTTGCCTGGAGAATTCCATGGACAGAGGAGCCTGGCAGGCTACAGTCCATGGGGTTGCAAAAGAGCTAGACACAACTGACTGACTCACACACACACACACACACACTGACGTCAGTGAAGGGCTGCAGGAGGTGGGGGAGAGTGGGTTTGACTCGCATCCTTTTTGTCACATTTACATTCTACTGTCACTAAGGCATGTTGGTATTTAATAGAAACAGAACTTATTTCCCCAGGATTCAACCAGGAAACAGGGTAGGTCCCCTCCATCTTTGAGCTCCATCTTTCCTAGACCATGTTCACGAATAACACAGATCATAACAACTTTTCAATTAGTTAGTGTTAGTTGCTCAGTCATGTCTGACTCTTTGTGACCTCAAGGACTGGAACCTACCAGGCTCCTCTGTCCATGGCATTCTCCAGGCAAGAATACTGGAGCGGGTTGCCAACTTCACATTTCCTCATTTGCTTTTCTCCCTTCCACAGCCAGAGGCATCTTTGCCAAACCTGGGTATGTGGGAAAACAAAACCAAAACCTTTTTCACTGTTTAAGGCATAAACTTATGGATTAGAGTTCTCCAGTTTTGCTCTCGAAAACAGAAACCAAGTCTCTTAAAATACATAAGGCATTTTCTCTCCACAAAATGAACTATGCCTTGAGGCGTTTCTATAATAAAACTCAGAGCAATCAGTGTGGAATGGGGATTGTGCGTGAAGAACACATAATCAGTATAATCAAATTATTATCCTGTCAAGAAGGAAATGTGTTCTTACAAACCTCAGCATAGAGGAAAAGCCAGCAGGCATTTAGTGACTGCTCAGTTCAGCCTGGATAGGGAGAAAGGCAGTCTTCTGCCTGAGGGCACCGGGAGGGGAAGGAGCACAGAAGCAGTAGGATACTCAAGAAAAGTTTGTCCAATAAGGAACCAAAGGAGGAGAGTACCTCAGGTGCAAGTCAAGATCAATGAAACACAAGAGTGTGAAGAACCTATCCAGTATCAAGTCATCAGAGCTGTATTTGAGGTGCCAGAGGAGGGACTTCCCTGATGACCCAGGGGCTAAGGCTCCAAGCTCCCAATGCAGACCAGCTGGCTGGACCTCTGGTTAAGAAACTAGACTCCACAAGCCGCAACTAGAGTTCACATGCCATAAGTAAAGATCCTGCCTGCTGCAACTAGGACAAAGTGCAGCCAAATAAATAAAAATAAATATTGGGGAAAAAAAGATGCCAGTGGAAAGATGCAGGGAAGAACCTATTATGTTTGGTGCTAGATTTCTCAGTAAGGTAGCCACATCCCAGTCTGCCCTGGAAGATCTCATTTTATCCTTGTCATCCTGACAGGAGTATGAGAGTTTTATACTTTTCATACTTCAAAGTGTCTGGGTTTGGGTAGTGAATTATCGAGTCTTTCTACTCTATAGAAAATCCAAGCAAGTACAGAGCACATAAGAAGGACACTCTTAGACAACACTCCACCATCCCCTTGAAGAAAACATTTCCATGATGTAATTTGAGACATAATAATTCTTAACATGTATTGAAATTGATATCATAGAAAAATTCAGATCTGTACTTCATGTCACTCACTTGACTCACTTATATTTTGTTTTCAATAGTAACACATAGGACTAGTTAGGAGGAAGGAAATAATCTCCTGTTCATAATCTAACCCTGCCAGGAATATATCTAACAGAAAATTTGGTTGGATTGAATGTGATTAAATATACAGATATATATATATATATATAAGAAAGTAAAGAAACATAAAATGAAGTGAGAAAAAAAGATTTAATATCTACATAAACATCTATTTATTAAGTCATCATTTTACATCTTCTGGAAACTTCCTGATGTTATTAATAGCATATTACTCTATCAATATGATTTACTTCCATACCAGAAGTCTGGTCTTATATATCAGACACTAAACATATATATATATATGTACATACATATAATACATAGATATGTGTATTATATATATATACACACATATGTGGAAAAATATATGTGATATAGCTAAAACATATTCACTGGTTACAAATAATCAGTTTACCTAAATATAGAGTGTGCTATATTATTTATTTTATAGATTATTATATGTCAAGTAGTATTGGAGGAACAAACATTAATGAGAAATTAACACAATCTTCTATCTCTGGGTAGATCCAGTGCTTGGGTTTTATTTACGATTACTTCGACATTGACCCAAGTGGAGAGAACTAGAGGAGACAGGAGGATTAATATTTTAACAAGCAGAAAATCTCCTTTCAGAGATATATTATAAAAATCTGTCAGAATCCAAGCTTTCAGAATGAGAACTAGATACACACACACACATAGGCCTGACTTTTCTGTACTTTATTCTGGGGTTATATCACTTATCCATAGCACACAGATGTAAGCAAAACTGTAGGGCAATGTCAGGCAGAAAGCTGACACCTTATGAAAAATATGCATGTCACATGACTAGAATCTTCTGATGGAAACAGCCTGAAGAAGAACAAAGTGAGAAAATTCCTCCAACACAAAAATATATGCTCATTTCCATAAAATGAACCCTATCTCCATCAACGTTCCTCCCTAATACCCAATCTTGGAGGCCCGAATCTAAAAAGGGGATAATGACTGCACCTCAGCCCTTTCAGTCAAATAATGAGGGTTCATATCAGGTACTGTTGGGACTGCAGGTATGGAGGGGAAAGAGAAGAAATAAGAGGGACAAGAGTGGGGTAAAGATAGAAATGGATTAAACTGGATTTTGAATTTAGTAATCTCTACTGGACTTAAAGAAAGTTCTTGCAACTGTAAGTGGCCAGAAAAATTCTGATTTAAGACCAAACATCATTAAGGGATAACAAAATTAGAAATGACAAAGCGGTTGTGAAGGCAATATATGGTGGAAGTAACACAATATTTTTTTTTAAGTGATTTTTGTTTGGTTTATTGCACTATGCCATTTATACACTGGTATTCATTGTTCAGGCTTCCCTGGTAGCTCATCTGGTAAAAAAATCCATCTGCAATGCAGGAGACCCCAATTCAATTCCTGGGTCAGGAAGATCCCCTGGAGAAGGGATAGGCTACCCACTCCAGTATTCTTGGACTTCCCTGGTGGCTCAGACAGAAAAGAACATGCCTGCAATGCAGGAGACCTGGGTTCAATCCCTGGATTGGGAAGATCCCCTGCAGGAGGGCATGGCAACCCACTTCAGTATTCTTGCCTGGAGAATCTGATGGACAGAGGAGCCTGGTGGGTTACGGTTCATGGGGTCGCAAAAAGTTAAATAACGACTGAGTGACTAAGCATCACATAGCACATGCATTTTTCAGCACATTTTGAAAATAAACAGGAAATTAATTCATTAACTAAGCACAGGCATTAAAACTTAGTTGTAATTGCTACCAAGTTGTGCCTGACTCTTTGGGACTCCATGGAACTGCACCCTGCAAGGCCCCCCTGTCCACATGATTTCCCAGGCAAGAATACTGTAGTGGGTTGCCATTTCCTTCTCCAGGGTATCTGTCTGATCCAGAATCAAGCCTGTGTCTCTTGCATTGGCAGGCAGATTCTTTACCACTGAGTCACCTCAGAAGTACTGAAAACTTACTACTGTCACCCTATTTTTAAGGAGTAAACACAGCATCATGCCAATTTAAAAAAAAAAAAAAATTATCTGTGTAGTGGGAATTACAAGATATGTCTTGGATCTTTCATTAATACTTTACCCAAGGCAATCATGGTAGGTTGTATCCTTGACCATTCTGTGTTGCTTTCATTCTATGTAAACTGGAGGATCAATGGTTAATCATGAGCAACTTACAATTTCACCTGTTTCGATGATCCACCCAAACGAATATTTTAGGCCACTTTTGATTATAATTATAATGTACAAAGAGAGTTATTCTTTATCTTCTCAGTGAAAAACTATCACTTTTCCTTTGTAACATATATATTTCCTCTGATTTTAATGGTAATAACTGTATCCAGAATTGCTAAAATAAAGCTTTCAATCTCACTTAATGACTTTCTGTCCTTAGAGGAGGCCATGGAGGTTAAACAAAATAATCCATTTCAGAAGCTACAAAAGTAATTTACATATAAATATATGACATTATTGGACTTCCCAGGTGGTGCTAGTGGTAAAGAACCCACCTGCCAATGCAGTAGACATAAGATAGGACGGTTTGATCCTGGCTCTGGAAGATCCCCTGGAAGAGGAGGAATACTAGGTCCAATCCAGAATTCTCGCCTGGAGAATTTCATGGACAGAGGAGCCTGGCAGGTTACAATCCCTGGGGTCACAGAGTTTGATACGATTAAAGCCCCTTAGCATGTCCATATGACATTAGTGTTGTTGTAGTGTTGCCACTCAGTCATGTCCGATTCTTTGTGATCCCACAGATGGTAGCCTGCCAGGCTCCTCTGTCCATGGAATTCTCCAGGCTAGAATACTGGAGTGGGTAGCCTTTACCTTCTCCAGGGGATCTTCGCAACCCAGGGATCAAACCCATATCTCCCACATTGCAGGCAGATTCTTTACCAGCTGAGACACAAGGGAAGCCCAAGAATAGTGAATTGTGTAGCCTATCCCTTCTCCAGTGGATCTTCCCGACCCAGGAAGCAAACCAGGGTCTCCTGCATTGCAGGCGGATTCTTTACCAACTGAGCTATCAGGGAATTGTGATTAGTCAAAACTATATTTACGTTAAGCAGATCAAGGTGTTTGAAGTTGCTGATAGGAAGTTCCATCTAAACTCACATTTCTAGATAATTCTGCTATACAGTCTCCCCAGTTTTTAATGAGCAAATAAATACCTGACCACTTTTCATATTGATTGACATTGATTGACATGATTTGCTAAAGTAAGTAACATATCAGTATTACTATTTAGAGTTAAAATAAGTGTTAATTTTTTTACATTGAATTTTTCATGTGGGAGAGTCCTTCTTCATACTTTAAACAGCGCACAAATATTTTATCATTATGCTCCAGTATTCTAAACAAAGTTTACAGGTTTGTATGTGCCTTTTGATAAATCAAATGAAACACCAATACTAGTAACACAAAAATATGTTTTACCTGTACAAGCATGTGAAATCTTCAGTAGTTAAGTATGTCAGTTTTTTGATAACCAATACACATCATGCTCTAACTGGGAGTTGGTTTCATAACTCTGTGAAGAATGTCAACGTTATTTCAGTCACTTAGAGTTTGTGTGTGTGTGCATGCTCAGTTGCTCAGCCATATCTGATTCTTTGCAACTCCATAGACTATAACCCACCAGGCTCTTCTGTCCATGGGATTTTTCAGGCCAGAATACTGCAATAGATTGCCACTTCCTTCTGCAGGGGATTTTCCCTACCCAAGGATCTAAGTCAAGTCTCCTGCATTTGCAGGTAGATTCCTGAGCTACCTAGGAAGCCCTAGTAGATATCAAAAGAGCCAGTGGATTTTCACTGTCTAAATAAATGTAATTAGTGATAGATGGAGGATACACTTTGTTGCTTTTAAACTTTGTATATTTTATGCTATTCTGATGTGATTTGAGGAGAAAGAGGTTTTTCTAGATATTCGAAAATTAGAGTTTGATATTTTTTTAACCTATAATATGTTTTTCCTGAGCATGTTTACCATCTCCTTTTGGTGATATAAGATTTTTAGCTAGCGTAAATTTTGATTTTCCTGTATGATATTCTGTTAGCTCAGCTTTGGAGTATTGCAGCATTATAAAATTCTGAGACCTCCTCAGATGTGCATACAAAATGACATTTCTTCAAATAAGGTCACATCTTCCCCTACCATGTTTATGTTTACACTGTGCTAGAAGTCTAGGCACTAAGTGAAAATCATTCATCACTTCTAGCTTCAAGATTAGTGACTCAACATGCTTAAATGCTCAGGCAGATACAGTAAAACAAATACACAATGTGAGTATGGACTCTGGTAAGCTACATGTGGCACAGACCAATAGATCAGCCCACTGTTTCCTGTGTGAAAGTCTGGAAATAAGGTTAGACAGCAATATGCATCCGTGGGTCAGACTGATCCCTGACTGACCACAAGTTTATTATCAACATTTCACATTTTAGAAAGTTTTCCTTTGTATACTTTTTTCACAGAGCACTAAATTTCATATTTGGGGCTCATGATTACTACTATTATTATTAATCTCCTCCCCAATATTATTTTCTTTAGCTGACATTTATTGATCATTATATTATATGCAGGGTACTAAACAGTCGGCATCAATTGTTTCTCCTTACCTTTATAAAAGTCTTGCGAGATGAGTACTAGGACATCATTCCACAGACTTGGCAAGGTTAAACCACTTACCCAAGCTCTGTAATTTGTGAGTGAAGGAACTGTCATTCTAGCTCAGGATCACATGGCTCAAAAAGTCAAAAACTAGGTTCCAAAACTTTTTTTTTCTTAATTTTTTTTATTGTGGTAAGCGTCACATACTATAAAACATACTACTTTAAAACATATGTAACTGTACAGTTCAGAAGCACTAAGTGTAGTCACATTGTTGTGAACTCTCCTCAGCATCCATCTCCCAGATTTCTCACCTTCCTAAGCTGAAACTCTTGCTCCCATTAAACACTAACTCCCCTGGCATCTACCAATCTACTTTCTGACTATGAATTTGATTATTCTAGGTTCCTTCATGAAAGTGAATCAAACAATACTTGTCTGCAACTACTGCATATTGAAATGCATTTTTAAGGTTAACTTAATACACGTCTTACAAACAGCTGGTACCCAACGCTGATAAGAAAGATATCGTTTGTATTCTCAGAACCTAAAGCACTGCTGGTATATAATGGGCATGCTGTAAATATTACAATAACTAATGAAGATCTGGTGCCATGCCTAGTTTAGCTTAACACTTCTGTAGTTCAGTTCATATAATACTCTGATGATTATTTTCTATCTGTTCATAAAGCAATCATATTTTTATATCTATAAAACTCTGTTTAAGACCTCTTCAGTTTCTCACCACAAAGACAATATAACTCAAGGAAGGGAAATAGAGCATAACCATTGAATGTTGACTCAAGAAAATTTGGATTCCAAACTCATTTCTAGGACATAATGTATTCTAGGACATAAAGCATAAATATGTTTGGTAACCTCTTTACATTTACAATATGAGAAGTTACTATATTGGGTTTTTATAAAAGTAAAAGGAGCTCAGACATATGTTACAGAAATTTTCCCCCCAATTAGAAACTGGTGAGCTAAGTCCTTTTGGTTATTGGAACTTTTCTTATTTTCATAGAGTATATGTGAATAATCCATTACTTATTTGATTCCCACCCTATATCGTAAGGGCTTCCCTGCTGGCTCAGTGGGTAAAGAATCCTCCTGCAATGCAGGAGACACAGGAGATGCAGGCCTGATCCCTGAGTTGGGAAGATCCCCTGAAGGAGGGCATGGCAACCCACTCCAGTACTCTTGCCTGGAGAATCCCCATGGACAGAGGAGCCTGGCGGGCTACAGTTTAAAGGGTCACAAAGAGTCATGTGTTTAAACGTCTTATTCAAATATAAATAGAACAGTATATTATAGCTGATTAAGAGCCTCTACTGAGATTCTATTGGCAGGTAAAGTCATTCTTCAACTGTATTAATGCATTCAAGTAGAGCTCAGAAGCTCCCTGTGGCAAACAGACCCTCAGGTAAGCCCTTTGGGTCATGCACTTATATCATCTTTTTCCCTGGAATACAGGCAAAATCTGTGACTTGCTTCTAGGCAATAAATTATGACAAATGTTCATTTACATGGTAAAAGTTAAAGGGCTTTTCAAATTTAATTGAAGTCCCTGATCAGTTGGATGCTTTCTAATTGAAGTCTCTTGAGAGTCCCTTGGACTGCAAGGGGATCAAACCAATAAATCCTAAAGGAAATCAACCCTGATTGTTCATTGGAAGGACTGTTGCTGAAGCTGAAGCTCCAATACTTTGGCCACCTGTTGAGAAGAGTCTACTCATTGGAAAAGACCCTGTTGCTGAAAAAGACTGAAGGTAAAAAGAGAAGGGGGTGGCAGAGGATGAGATGGTCAAATAGCATTACTGACTCAAAGGACATGAATTTGAGCAAACTCTAGGAGATAGTGGACAGAGGAGTCAGGCATGCCACAATCCATAGGGTTGCAAAGCATCAGACATGACTTAGTGACTGAACAACAACAAAAATCAATTCATGAGGTAATCAAAAGGATTAGCCTGAGTGGGCCTGTTTTTAATCAAATGAAAGGAGAGGCAGGACCCTCGTGAGATTAGAAAACTATTCAACTGACTTTGAAGAAATAAGCCATGCATTTCTACATCCAGAGGAAAATGAATTCTGCCAATGACTTGAATGAGCTTGCAAGCAGATTCTTTCCCAGTCAAGCTTTCCAATGAGAATGCTTTAACTAGGCTGGTAACTTGACTTCAGTGTTTTGAGACCCTGAGATCTAGTTAAGTGGTGCCTGACCTCTTCTGCATAGAAGCTAACAGCTAATACATAAGTTTGATAAGTGCCTAAAAGTATGTTGATTAGTTACACAGAAATAGAAAGTTAATACATGCCCTCTCTCACAAGTATACAGGTCCAGAGTAACTCTCTGGAGGTAAGTCATATTTCTGTATTTACAGCTTCCCTCTGCCATGGACCTGCTACCTTCCAAAGACATGACCACATATCTGAAATAACTGGATGGATGTGGATTCACTAAAGGACAAACTTTTCAAAAAAAAAAAACAGAAAACATGAGGGGGACATCTGTCTGGGGTACTAAAGGTGAGGACTAATTTTTATGTTTCTGGAGAGAAGCGGTCATTCTAATATTTACTTATTGTTTATGCATGAATTTATTTGCTTGTTCATTTCTTATTTTCTATGTATTTAGCTGTTTTGGGCCTTAGTTGAAGCACACAGATCTTCAATCTTTGTTGCAGCCTGTGCAACCTTCAGTTGAGTCATGTGGGATCTAGTTCCCAGACCAGGAATCAACTTGGGCCCCTTGCATAGGGATCACAGAGTCTTAGCCACTGGACCACCAGGGAAGTCCCAGAAGAGGTCGTTCAGGTCATAGGTCACAGTAGATTTTGATTATCAATCCAAGTATCATGTTACTCCATAGGAATTTAGAGGACAAGCCCATGTGTATAGATGCAGAGGACTTAGAATTTAAGCAGTAATTCTGTTAAAACCAAACACACACAGCCTCAGCATGCCTCAGAGAGAAGGAAAATCTTTCTCCTCATCTTAAAGTACCATCAAGTCCTGATCTATTTATCTCATTGAAAATCTACACTGGGCCTGTATAAGGGATAACTCATCAGTGGTGGTAGCAGCAAAGAGAATTAAAACACTCAGTTTGCAGGCACAGTCACTGACACACTCCTTTGGGAACACGGAATTTTCAGAGTTCTCAGGGACACAGGATACCTTGAGATGACTGTATCATGTTCAACTTTACTTCACATCCAGCAGTAAGATGCTCGTGTTCTAGGTGATAGTCTCACAGGTGCAGCTCTCTAGCATCTGCCACTGTGGGATATGGGCCGAGGATGCAGTTATGGGCACATTGATAAATCCCAGATATATTTTATATGTGCAATCATTCCAGAATCTGAACTTCCTGTTCAAAATATGGATGGAACCTCTGCAACTGAGGGTTGTATGTAAATGTAATTACACATGTACTTAGCAACTTGAGACGCCAGAAGAATATCTGAGTTCACACACCATAAAATACAACAAAACAAAATTGAAATGGGAACACTGTGGGAATTTGCTGGAGCTCAAACTGATGCTCTGTGACAAGCGAGAGGAGTGTGATAGGGTGGGACAGAGGTTCAAGAGGGAGGGTACATATCTATACTTACCTCTGATGCATGTTAATATTTGGCAGAAACCAACAGAATATTGTAAAACAATTATCCTTCAGTTAAAAATAAATAAATTTAAAAACAGAATGATCAATAAAAGGAGACACAGGAAAAACAAAATGTCAAAACCAAAATCTTTCAGAAAATGTAATCGGAAATGGCTACATGTTTCCTGATAGCTGACCAACATTTGAAGACAAGGACTTAAAAAGCCTTTGGGTACCCAAGTTCAAAAGGATGCATTTTCACGTTTTGTATTTCATAGTTTCAAAATAGAAACAAATTATTTTCCTGATACAAAACTCAGAAATAATTATTTTTAATTTGCATAAAAATATGATGCAATGCACAGTTTATAAACAAGTGGATATTCTAGGGCATATTCTCACTCAGAAGCATGTCATTTTTCCAATGCAATGGCATGAATTATAATTTACTTCAAAGTATTAAAGCACTTAGAGATTTTACTTAAAAATACGAATTTTTAACTTCTTTCAAAAAACTTGGAGACCTGTTGAAATTTGATGTCTACTCAGTTTGGTAACAGTCTCTGTGAGACGATAGATAGATGCTCACTTTAAAGTGTCCCATCATCTCCAGGTTATCATAGTCTTCTCCATTCCACTTGCCTTCCCATCCAGTCCTAATTGCTCAAGTTATGCCTGATGCCTTTAGGCTACTGAGTTTGGGATCTTTTAATGACTTTAATTATATCTTCCACATCTTTATGAAAATACAACAAAGCATTCTACATGTTTCTATAGTAACAATCCCAATGTAACTAACCATACTTTCCTTTTAATCTTAGCTCAAATAAAGAGTGAAATATTTCTCAATCAGATAATCTATATTTACTGTTATAGTTAACAGAATAGCTTTCCTTCTGTGTCTTGATCGTTCCTTTTGATTTGTTCCATATTATCTATATATTTATAGACTTTCCAGAGGAAAAGGGCAGATTTGATATAAAGAGAAGTAAAAGCATGCTTTTTGAATTGAATTTTATTACATATATACATGTATATATATGTGTATTTTAGATTATGTATCTGCTTACCAAATACCTGCAAGACCTTCTCTGCTGTCACTTATTTACAGGGATATTTATCTTAATAATGTGCATAGGACATAATGCAGGTAAAAAAGCTGCACTCGGTTCTTACATGCTTGACTATTTACTGTTGTAATTTAGAAAGATGCTCTGGACAAGATAGGGTGGGGAGGGGTGTGTATTCTCTAATATATCGTAACTTCCCCTAGAGGATCTCATTAGACCAGTGATACTCAACCTTTAGCTCCCATCAGAATCACCCAGAAGGCTTGTTAAAAACAGATTGCTGGTGGAGCCTGAGACTTCTTGTCTAATGAGTTCACAGGTGATCCTGAACATCTGTCCATCAGAGAAATATCATCTGATAACCATTATATCCAACTATAATTCTCTTAAGGTAGATGTGTGTCATTTATTATTGAATTCCCCTTAAATCACACCATTTCTCACATATGGGAGATGTTTAATGCATAACTATTGAAGGAATTTAGGGTTTGGCATTATGACATAATAGTATTTGGCTAACAGGGTTTGATGGGGCCTCAATTAGCAAGAGGTTCAACTACAGAAAGAGAAATGCATTACTTCGTTTGTCAATTTTGCTTTTTTCTAGTGTAACTGGGGAATCCCAGGATAGAACTTGAAAATATATTGTGCTTTTTCTTCCATGAAGGATGTGTGTGTGTGTGTGTGTGTGTGTGTGTGTGTGTATATATATATGTATGTATATATATATGTATATGTATGTATAATCATAATTTTGTGTCTTTTTAAAGGCAAGTAATCAAAATAGATTTAGATAGATACATCAGGTTGTTAAATCAAGGAGGAAGAATATGTTTAACTTTTAATTTATTTGGTAGATATATGTAAATATATTTCAACTCCTTATATTTTTAAAATTTTCCAGTCAAATGATAGTTTTGAATTACTTTCATTGAAAAAACATCATGAAGATACATTTTTCCTATTAACTTTTCATTTTATTCCTTAGTAAAATAATTTTTTTTAAAAAGAACAATACTGTATTTTTATCTTCATTCTTATTCAGACTATGTCCCAATTTCAACAAGGCAGCTAAAATTAAAGTTATCCCTTACAGTGTTTATTGCTTCCAGGCAGTTAAACAACAGGCTTATATTTACCAACAGTTTCTCTTTCCTCCTTGACATTCAGCTGTGTTACATCTCTTTCCTTTCTCTAAGATCTTGCCAAAGCTGTTTGGCTGAACATGGTAAATCCTACACCTAGGCCTGGCCCATGAGAGATGTCAAAAGCATTCCACATCCTTAGAGTAGGATAAGACAGTCAATAAGGAAGGACCCTGGTCTCAGAATCAGTGTGGAACAGAATTACCTCTAGTCCCAACTTATTTTTATTTGAGCTGAATATACACTTCTCCTTTGTTAAACTACTAACATTGTGGGGTCTGTCTATTCAAGCTGCTAGTATTCCTCCAACCAATATCAACATTAGCATTAGCACTGTGCAGTTGGGTCCTATATCGTGTTATGAGGTAGCAATTTTTTTTTTTCAAATTATCATCTGTGATAACTTATAAGGCTGACAGTATGCTAAGTGACAAATCAATTGGACTCTGATGGCTATTAATGACTGTGCAGTGGTAAAGAAGCCACCTGCCAATGCAGGAGACACAGGTTCAATCCCTGGATCAGGAAGATCCACTGGAGAAGGGAATGGCTACATGGACAGAGGAGCCTGGTGGGCTGCAGTCCACGGGGTCACCAAGACAGACACTTTCACTTTTCATGAAAATACTATGAGAATGACATTATCACAGTATTTCTTTGTATTTAAGCAGAAAGAGACAAAAGGAAACAGAGATAGTCCAAAGTTTTAAAAGTGTGTAAAAGCTGGCTGCAATGTGGACCCCAACAACTGAAAGGCAGGTTTGAAAATATTTTGAGTTAAAAAAAAAAGAAGAAGAAACACTTGTAAAGGAGTGTCAGTTAAACAGAATGATGTTGTTTGAACAATTAGATTAAGAATTTCACCTCGATACTCAACTCTGATTTTAGATCATCTCTAGATCTGAGAAGAGAAGGGGCATAGAGGTGAGGTGTAAGGAAAGAAAAGATAGTTTAAATTTGTCTAGGTAATAGTTTTCTGTTACTGACATATGGAAATAATTACAATCAATCAGAAGTCTGCCAGTTTTAAGGAAACCTTATTGTTAAAGAAGCAAAGAGCTCAGAATGTTTTGTGACTTTGAGACTCAAATCAACTTTTGGACCCTGAGGTAGCAGGTTATGAGAGGAATCCCTCAGGTGAAGAGATGAGCTCATCAGTGTCTACTTCAGGTGAAGACAGGAAAGAAGGAGGAGAAGGAAATGTCATTTATAAAGGGCTTCCCTAGTGGCTCAGATGGTAAAGAATTGACCTGCAATGCAGGAGACTCAGGTTCAATCCCTGGGTAGGGAAGATCTCCCAGAGAAGGGAATGGCAACCCACTCCAGTGTTCTTGCCTGGAGAATTACATGGACAGAGGAGCCTGGCAGACTACAGTCCATAGGGTTACAAAGAGTCAGACACAACTGATACACAACTGAGAGACTAACACTCATTTTCATTGTATGATTAAGGGACTTCCCAGGTGGCTCAGCAGTAAAGAATTCATCTGCCACTTCAGAAGACACAGGTTTGATCTCTGGGTCGGGGAGTTACCCTAGAGAAGGGAATGGCTACTCACTCCATTGCTCGTGCCTGGGAAATCCCGTGGACAAAGGAGCATGGTGGGCTACAACCCAAAGGGTTGCAAAGAGTCAGAGAAAGACTGAGCAACTAAGCACATACATATGGTTGAAAGTGGGGGAAATCATCACCCTCACCTTTCACTACTATGACAGCAATACTGGGACTGTCTTTCTAGGTAACAGTACCATACAGTATACCTCAGTGTTGTAATGGGAGCATGCTTTGATTGAGCAATAGTAGTTGTGGATCTTTTTTTCCAAAGAAGAAACATTTAAACAAATTATGCAACAATGTAAACAGAAGGAATTTCAAGGTAGTGGAGTTGATAAGGACACAAAAGAGTAAATTGAAAGGGACTAAACCTAACTGCATCATGAGAAACGCTGGGCTAGAAGAAGCACAAGCTGGAATTGAGATTGCCGGGAGAAATATCAATTACCTCAGATATGCAGATGACAGCACCCTTATGGCAGAAAGTGAAGATGAACTAAAAAGCCTCTTGATGAAAGTGAAAGAGGAGAGTGAAAAAGTTGGCTTAAAGCTCAACATTCAGAAAACTAAGATCATGGCATCTGGTCCCATCACCTCATGGGAAATAGATGGTGAGACATTGGAAACAGTGTCAGACTTTATTTTTGGGGGCTCCAAAATGACTGCAGATGGTGACTGCAGCCATGAAATTAAAAGGCACTTACTCCTTGGAAGGAAAGTTATGACCAACCTAGATAGCATATTAAAAAGCAGAGACATTACTTTGCCAACAAAGATCCATCTAGTCAAGGCTATGGTTTTTCCAGTAGTCAAGTATGGATGTGACAGTTGGACTGTGAAGAAAGCTGAGCGTTGAAGAATTGATGCTTTTGAACTGTGGTGTTGGAGAAGACTCTTGAGAGTCCCTTGGACTGCAAGGAGATCCAACCAGTCCATCCTAAAGGAGATCAGTCCTGGGTGTTCATTGGAAGGACTGATGCTGAAGATGAAACTCCAATACTTTCGCCACCTCATGTGAAGAGTTGACTCATTGGAAAACACCCTGATGCTGTGAGGGGTTGGGAGCAGAAGGAGAAGGGGATGACAGAGGATGAGTTGGCTGGATGGCATCACTGACTCGATGGGCATGAGTTTGAGTAAACTCCAGGAGTTGGTGATGGACAGGGAGGCCTGGCGTGCTGCGATTCATGGGGTTGCAAAGAGTCGGACACGACTGAGCGACTGAACTGAGCTGAACTGAACTGACACCTAACTGCTTCACAGCATGTGTCCACAAAGGAATACAATGAAGCTATTGACATTATTTTGTATATTTTCTATTTATTTTTCAATTAACTTGTCCAAAACTGCCTATGTGCAGTTTGTAGTAGCACAGACTGAAGAAATAGATAATTCCCTTTCCTTTTGGAACACTATAGCCTTGATGTAAGACCTAGAACAAGTAAATACACTAATGCTGGTGATCCCAACAGGGGATTTCACTGTCAAATGAAGTCCCAAAGTAGGAAATTAGGAGCATGGTTTCTGGCTTAAGAAGCAAGTGTTGGTGGATATATTCTGCTACCTACTTTATATGAAATCTAGGACAAGATGCTTTCCTGGAAATGAAAATATTAATTACTCTCAAAATCATCTTGTATACCTTTATAATACATGCAAAGTGTTGCATACAGTATCTGACAGAAAATTATTAATAAGGTTGTTATCATGAGGATTAATTACCACTTTCATTACTGACATGAAAACACTATATACTCATTTCTTAGGTGTATAAAGGTGGTTATCAAGCACTGTGTAAAGTATACTTCTATTTTTGGAAAATAAGGTGGATATGATGGATAAAAGGACATTTTCCAAAATATTCTTCCTTTGTATTGGAAATTTGGGAGGATTTCAACTTAAAAAGTATAATTTTAATTGTTAAATTTATCAATAATTGCCAATGTCTATGAAAAAGAGAGAAAAATAGAGAATCAAAATTTAACTAGGTTGTTAATATGCTTTAAATACACAAAATGGCAGTGCTTCAACCATAATTCCATGACATACTAATTACAGATACTTATATAGTGAACTTATGTGTCATAAAATGTCACAACAGAAAAATGGGACATGGAAAAATATTACAAAGAACTCAGGCAACAAAGTTTTCATACTGCCTATACCATGGTCCCATTATTGGAAGAAAGAAGTATGAATATTGCAATACTTTCCAAGTTATTTCTGTTGATGATGGAAAGGAAAAAGTTTTTAGACCCAACCAGTAATGAGTTACTGTGAGACATATTATATTAATTCTCTCATTTAGCTTTGCAGTTATTCAAAGAAGAAGATATAAAATACACACATTTTATCCATGAAAATAAAAAAAAAATCAAGGCTCAGAAATACTGAGACACTTAACTGCAATTATATCTCTTATAAGTACAGCAGATGTAATAAATAAGAACTTATTTTATTTAAGGATCTATGATAAATAGTGTCTTGCACCTAAAAAAAAATATAAAAACATTTCTTGTGGCATAATGTAGGAATTAAATTTTACTTCCCCCAAAACAAATTCTCTCTTTGAATTTTCAAATTATCTAAAATTTTAAATAAGTACTGTCAAAGATCTGATAAAATGAAAAATTATGTCTCCAGTTTATTAATCTGAATCATTTCTTCATGCATTCAAATATCCACCATTATATGTATTATCATTTTGATAAACTAAAAAAATAGAAACTTGGATATGATATCAAAATTCCTTTTGGGATCAACTGATAACATTCTAATTTAATCTTTTTAACTAAAATTGGTTTATTTGGCTCAATACATTAATACTTTAATCTAAGCAGAGTCAACTGGAAAAAATATATATATCTATCAGGTGCAACGTTGTAAAGAGAGATTTTTAATAGGGTAGGAAGAATGCCCTATTTGAAAAATTGTGTGAATTCTTAACGTAAGAAGACTTTTGACTCTTTAAAAATGTACCAACTAGCTTAACCCAAGTGGAAGATTATCAAAAACTGATCTCATAACAATTGACATATTTGTAAGGATAATGATGAAATGGAAAAAAGATGGGCCTAAAATTCCAAGTTACTATTTAAAACTCAGTTCTGCCTTTATTAACTGTGTGATAGTGGGTTAATGTCTTGAAATATCTGTTTTGCTATTTACTCAGTTGTTATAAAATCGTAAATCTAAAACATGGGATTGTTGTTGACTGTTAGTAAAAGAGCAGATATAAAGTATTTACTGTAAATACTGGAGCAATGCTGTGGCTGCAGGAAACATTTGGTAAATGGTAGTTGAAGCATTCAGGAAAAAAAAACAGAATATTAAACTTTTTAAAAGGTGACGGAATATGTGTGCATCGGAGAGAGACCAGACAGATGTTTAAGAAATTTATTTGATTTGTTCGATTAGATGTTTATTTTAAAAAACCTAGTTGGAGCTCCTTGTTTGGGTCTGAATGATAGTCTCTTTTCAGTGTTTGATTTTACTTCATGCTGATTTACATCTTACATAAAGATTTAAAGACTTCTTTGTATATTTTAAGAGCAGATATTTATCTATTTACCCTCACAGCTCAGTCGGTAAAGAATCTGCCTGCAACACGGGAGACCTGGGTTCCATTCCTGGGTGGGAAAGATCCCCTGGAGAAGGAATTGGCAATGCACTCCAGTATTCTTGCCTGGGAAATCCATGGACAGGGAGACTGGCAGGTTACAGTTGATGAGGTCGCAAGAGTCTGACACTACTTAGCGCCTAAACTACCACCAAAACGATATTATAAATTGTTTGCTTGGAGCCCCGTTACTTGGAGCCCCATGTTCTACCAAGTGACTTAATGAAAATAATCCACATAAAACCAAATCCTAAGGCATGGCCTTAGGGATTGTCAAAGGGGCAAAGCTCCTATTTTGGGAAAGTGAAACAAATTGTCTCCTTCAGATTAATTTCTATGTATATTTCTATCTCTTTTCTACTCTTTAATTGCCCTATGAACCAGACACTTCATCTCTATTTTGTAGAAACAAGAAATGAAATAATTCAAAGTTAAAAGAAAGAAAAAGAAAAGAAAAAAAAAAAAAAAAACAGGCCATCACAAGCAGAACCTTTGCTATATTAGGCATTTAAATATATTAAATTATATTTTATTTAATTTAGGCTCCCAAACAACAAATAACATCCACACATTACTGAGGTGAATGCAAATTGAGTAATTTTAAACAAGAAGAAGCATTTTTAGAAGCCCTAAAATGAAGAGTAATTACACTCATTTAGGTAACCATCAAATCTATAGGATTCAGCTTTCAAGTGAATTAAGCATTGAAGAAGGACAGATTTATTTGACAGTTTGTTGAAGAGCTCCTCTGAATTGCAATATTTTTGGTTGATATGCATGTGTACAAGACCAACTACTTTGAAAATGAAGTGCTGTGAAAAATGTCAAGAGATCAATTTGGTGTAATCACTGCTCTGGACTTAAGCACCATGGTATGAAGTACAGTAAATTATTGAAGTGTCTCATTCTGAAGGGCACATTAAATAGCATTTAATTATATCTGTTCAAAACATAAAGGCATTTCTAATGCAACATCCAAAATGTCTAAAATTAGAATGAAAAATCTGTTTGAAACATTTGTATGCTCACAGAGAGACACTAAGACTCTCAGAATTTCCCAAATAAAAATTCCATTAACTCTCAAAAGAAATATTTCCTATTTAGTGGCTTATCTATTGCTAATCTTACCTCTAAATTCTTATTGACTATGCCTGCTCTAATTGTTGACATCTCAAACAATTTCTATTTACTCTTACTTAGCGTGATGCCTCTAGCCTTGCAGGGAGCCCCTTTGAATTCACACTTAATTACTTCCTTCTCTCCAGGGAAGTGTTATTCTGGCAAAGGCAGAGGGGAAGAGTTTATTAAATAATGCCATAAACTAGACAGTAATATTATAGAAGAGATGTGTATACGAGGAGAGGCCAGAAGAAATAGCAAGAAAAATTATCCAAACCTTGGAAATAAGGCAACAGGAAGATGGCATGTCCTATCAAAGCCTTATTTTAATAGAGTGTTCAAAAATTATCTAAATATCTAGAATATCTCTTCATCTTATAGATTCTCTACTGTTGATTAAAGGTCAATATTCTGTATGTTACAAGAAAACATGGAGTTTTTAATAAGATCAAATTCAAACAGTCATCCATTAGAAAAGATAATATCAAAGGTTATCATTCTGAAGTTTTATATCTAGTCAAGGAATCTTTTTTCAGTCCAATATTCAATTTTTAAATGCTGATAAATACCCAAAGCTTCAAGTGGTCTTTGAATCACCTTTGTTTTTCCACTGTATTCCTCATTGATGAGCTTAATCAAGTTTTATACATGCTCATTTTATATTATATGATAGTCAAGGTGGACTGTACCCTAGAAAGCAAATGAAGATGAATAAATTTTTGGTATTGATGAAACTAAACTGGTATACTCTTACTACTTAGTAATATATCAAATATCTAAATTTAGGAGATGCCATATCCTAAGGTGGTTATTAAAATCCTTTATGACACATCATCATTGTGATTGTCTATTTTTTTAATATTCTTCCATTAATACATGATTAAGTTTTATGTGAAATTCACCTTCAGTTCAGTTCAGTTCAGTCACTCAGTCGTGTCTGACTCTTTGCGACCCCATGAATCGCAGCACGCCAGGCCTCCCTTACGTGAGTCATAATATTTTACTCACCTGTGAGAAAATAATTGCATATTCAAAAGTGATGCATGCAATTTTGTTGGTGTTCTTTTGAATATGTTTCATGAATTCACTTTGATAATATTTTAGGAATATCCCATTATTTTCCATCCTCCATTGTACATAACATTAGCATAGGAGCACATTCATTAATAAATATATTTTCATGACAAAATGTATGCATAAAGTATAAACCAACTTCTCTTGTGCATGTTCTATTTCAAAAGTTACATCAAAATTTAATTTTCATAGGATAATTAAGTAAAGTATCCCTTCCAAGATAAAGAAACTCATATATATTTAAAATGTTTTATGTATTTTGATTACTTTGTGAACTAGAATGATATGTTTGATTATTGATATAAAGGGATAAGTAGACATTATATACTAAACATACAAAATGCAAAGATTCATTTCATAGTTTCACTTCAATTTCAAAAATAGTTTGTATCTTAACTCCCAAAATATTAATGCTTTGACAGCATAGCATCAATATATACTCACTTTGATAAAAGTGAAGATAAAACATGGAAAGAAGTAACAAAAAATTTTTCATTATTATGTGATCTTGCGATCTTAGAAATAAAGCCCTATGACAATTCCAGAAGAAAAAATACATATTCATAATTATGGAGGAGATTTTTATTATATATAAGCCCTCTTTACTAAAGGAAAGAATGGAAGAGTGTGAAATTTGACTCAAAGATATCATTGGATGCATTTTATTATCTTTATAAAACCACAAGCATTTATTTACTTAGTGTTTTCAAATTGATAATAGTAGTAACATGCTGTTGAATGCATTTATTCCTAAAAAGCAACTGGGTGCTTGGATTCTTTGATTTTCAAGGTAGTTTAACCTTTAAGTACAAAAGACAAACAACAACAACAAACTATAAACATGCTGTGCTCACAAAACGCTTCAGATGGCCCAAAATGCATATTCTAGAGCCCCAATTTAGACTTACAGAATCACAGTCTTTGGGCATGGTCTGAAACTACATTCTAAATAAGCTCTTCAGCTGATTCTTATGAACATTTGGAATCTAAGGTTTGAAAACTAATGTTTGCAGTTGTTGGTCTTGACCAATGAACTAAAAAATTACTTAAAGCGAGGTTTGAGATCTTATTGTGGAAAATTCTGCTACATTGTTAAAGTGTTCAAGGATATTAAAAAAAAAAAAAAGCAGTTTATACTCTAAAACCATGTCATGGCTATTGAGGACATCACATAATGACTATCTACTGATCATCTACTACACCAACAAATTCCTCATTTTTTCCCTTAGCTATTTAAAATTTATTTGATTTCTAAGTCTGACTTTGGCACTTACATCTCTTAAGATTTAGACCAAGGGTTATAGATGTTTTGTCCAGTATTACATTTTCAAAGCTATTTATTGCCTCTTTCAGAATTTACAGGAATTTCACTATGTCTAATTAGAGACATGGTCCATAAAGACTGACACAGACATCTAGGTACCATTATTACTCAAATTATTGTTTTGGAATCAATCATTTTTGTCTGTTTCACAATGTTGCATAGCTTTTAAAAAATTTGCTTTTATATGGCCAATATATTTTTATACAAAGATTGCAATTTGAATATTAACTTGGGTTTGAAAATACCATATGAACTGGAATCTTAAAAATTACAGGTTTAATATTCAGTTTTTAAGATCAAAAATACATCGTAACTATTTTACTTCTAAATGCAAAAATACACATCAGCCTGTAGTTATATGAGACTAAATTGGTGAATTTACTGAAGGAATGTGCTTATTCTTTGAAATATTAAAGTAATTATACTGCTTAGCATTATGCTATGTCATTATAATATATAGTATTAAGCTATTGTTTATGTCATCATTGTTTAAATTTCATTTGACTTTCTGAGACACGATTCAAGGAATACAACTTGTTCTACATGTTTTATAGTCCATCAAGTGTTTATTTTCTTTTCAATATGTGATTATTTTTATGTGCAGTAAAGCATGGGTTGTCAGCTGAATATGCTGAAATGTATAATCTTTAAACCTTTTATGGAGAATTCTGCAAATAGCACATCTTTTCCTATATATTTACAACTGACAGTCAATGGGAAGTTAAAATTATAGCTACAGTTGGAGGCCATGTTCTACTAAAAACTCAAAATAAATTGTCACAAGGTTGCCTGCTTCAGATTATCCCTTGTTATAAAAAGATTGTTAACAAAATAGTTTTCACTCAATCTTTTATGATTTTAGCAGTTGAGCTGCTGAAGTAAACTTAAGACCTATTAATGGAACAGAGACCAATGAAAGGAAAATTAAGCAGTCCTGAAAAATTAGAAAATTGGAAAAGTTGTTAAATACTGCCTAACATAGCAACTGTGTTTTCCTTTAAGGCTAGTTCTTATTTTAACTTGACATTTCATTTTCTTTCTTACTACTGGGAGATCCTATACAAAATATTAAAATCATAACAACATAAATAAGGCCATCTAGAGAGAACTACGGAAAAGGCAATGGCAACCCACTCCAGTACTCTTGCCTGGAAAATCCCATGGACAGAGAAGCCTGGTGGGCTGCAGTCCACGGGGTCGCTGCGAGTTGGACTGAGCGGCTTTGCTTTCACTTCTCACTTTCATGCATTGGAGAAGGAAATGGCAGCCCACTCCAGTGTTCTTGCCTGGAGAATCCCAGGGACGGGGGAGCCTGGTGGGCTGCCGTCTACGGGGTCGCACAGAGTCGGACACGACTGAAGTGACTTAGCAGCAGCAGCAGCATTAGAGAGAAGTAAGCACATTGCATATGATTAATATTTTATATGAGTTAGTGATATATACATAAGATCAAAAGAAGATACATGGGAAAGGAATAATGTAAATAAAAAAGAAGATCTATAGGAAAGGAATAATGTAAATAAACCATTCACATTATTTAAAGAAACACCTATGACAACTTTCTGTTTAATAGAACATTATCTGTGTTAGTGACTTTATATGTTATTTTGTCATTTCATTGTCAATTCAAAGAAGAGAGGGTTGGTATGCGCAAAACTGATAAAGGTGATCAAAAGGCACAAATTTTAGCTATAAAATAAGTCCTGGGGATGAAATGTATAACATGGTGACTAAATAATAATGTATTGTATATTTGAAACTTGCTGACAGAGTAGATCTTAAAAGTTCTCATCACAAGAAAAAGATTTGTCAAGTGTGATGATGAATGTTAACTAGACCTTGTGATAATCACTTTGTAGTTTATATAAATATTGAATTATTATGTCGTATACCTCAAACTAATATAATGTTATATGCCACCTGTATCTCAAACTTTAAAAAAATAAAACTTATAGATGTTATTTTTAGAAATGAATATAAACCTAATTCCCATATTTGACAAAATTATAGACAAAACAGCAAAAACAAGCCCAAACTCACACTTGGAAAAAGATTTATGTAAGTAAAAATCTAGCAGAGGCAAACCAAGAATACTGACCTCAATACCAAGGTTCTGAAGTAGCTCACCATTAAAAAAGGAAGGAAGGAAGGAAGGAAGGGAAAGAGAAGGAAGGAAGGAATGGAGAAAAAGAGCAATGGAGGAAGGGGGCAAGTGGGAGGGGAGGAGAGGAGAGACAGTTATTCTCAGAAAGTTTCATTAAGAAATTTCAAACTTTTTTGGATTCTAACATCTTTCTCCTCTACCCCTCCTCCCTCCCTCTCTCTCTCTCTCAACAGATTTTTACCACTAAAGCAGTTCAGTGTAACTAAATATAGCACTACAACGGTATTGATCATCATCACTTATAGACAACTGACCATTAAAGCAAACTGAGAGGGCCACAAAAAAAAAAAAAAAAAGTAAATAAGGAAAGAAAGGATACTATATAATGATAGGCATCCTTGGTGGCTCAGGCTCAGATGGTGAAGAATCTGCCTGTAATGCAGGAGACCAGGAATATTCCCTACCCACTCCAGTATTCTTGTTTGGTGAATTCCATGGATAGAGGAGCCTGGCAGGCTACAGCCCACAGAGCTGCAAAGAGTCAGACAAAACTGAGAGACTATCACCTGCTCATATAATGATAAAGAAGATAAAGACAACAAGATGATGTCACACTTGTCACCATGTATGCACGCAGTATAGAAGCACCTAAATACATAAAACAAGTACTAAGAGAAATACAGGGAGAGACTGACAGGACTACAGTAAGAGTCGGACACTTTAATACCCCACTGACACCAAAAACCAGATCCTCCAGACAGATAATCAGCAAGGCAACAGAGATCTTAACTGACACAACAGAACAGTTAGACTTAATTGATAAATAGTCCGCTACACCCAAAATAAGATGAAATACATATTCTTTTGAGTGTACATGGAACATACTCTAGGACAGACTATGTATTAAGACATGAAACAAATCTCAATAGATTTAAGAGGACAGACATTATTTTAAGCATCTTTTCTGACAACAACATGAAAGTAGATATAAACCACAGAATCAGAAATGAGGGGGGGAAATGATTACATGGAGGCTAAACAGCAAGCTACTAAAAACAAATGGGTTAAAGATGAAACCAAAGAGGGAATTTAAAAATACTTCAGGACAAACAAAAATGAGAAAATAGCTATACAAAACCTCTGGGATGCAGCAAAAGCAGTCCTAAGAAAGAAGTTAATAGCAATATATGCCCTCCTCAAAAACAAGAAAAATTCCAAATAAACAATCTAATATGCCACCTAAAATAACTAGAAAAAGAACAAACAAAATGCATGGTTAGCCTAATGAAAGAAATATCAATAATAAAGATCAGAGAAGAAATGGAGATTTTAAAAGCAATAGAAATGAATTAGTAACCAACAGCTAGGTTTTTGAAAGGATAAACAAAATCAACAATGCTCTGACCAGGCTCACCAAGAAGAGAAGACTTAAATAAGCAATGTGAGAAATGAAAGAGGAGAAATAACAACTGATACAGCATAAATTAAAAAAAATTTCATTAGAACATTATGAATAGTTATATGCCAACAAAATGGACAACCTAAAAGAAATGGACAAGTTCCTAGAAACATGAAGCCTGCCAAAAGCTAATCAAAAAGAAACAGATAATTTGAATAGACCAACTGCTTGAAGTGAAATAGACTCTGTATTTAAAAACAAACAAAAACCCAAACAAACAAAAAACAACAACAACCAAAAAAAAAAAAAGGTTCTTGCAAACAAAAATCCAGAACCAGGTGGCTTCACTAGGGGATTCTATTAAACATAGAAAGAACTTATACCTATCCTTCTCAAACTTTTGCAAAAGACTGAAGAGGAGGAAATGACCCCAACGTCACTCTATGATCCTACTGCTACACTGATACCAAAGTCAGACAAAGACACTACCAAAATAGAAAATTACAGACCACTATCTCTGAAAAACACAGATGTAAAAATCCTCAACAAAATATTAGCAAATCGAATCTAACAATTCATAAAAAGTAGTACCATACACCATAAGCAAGTTGGATTCATTTCAGGATCACAAGGGTGATGCAACATATGCAAACCAGATAAAGTGATATACCACATCAACAAAAGAAAAGATGAAAACCCACATGATCATCTCAATAGATGCAAGAAAGATATTTTAAAAAGATTAAGCATCCATTCATGATCAAAACTCTTACCAAAATGGGTAGAGCATAGAGAGAATAGATCTCAACATAATAAAAGCTACTTATGACAAGCCCACAGCCAACATATTAGTAAACAGGAAAAATCTTCAAGCCTTCCTGCCAAATTCTGGAGCAACACAAGGATGCCCATTATGTTCTATTCAGTCCATCCCAAAGGAGATTAGTCCTGGGCATTCATTGGAAGGACTGATGTGAAGCTGAAACTCCAATACTTTGGCCACCTAACAGGAAGAGCTGACTCATTTGAAAAGACCCTGATGCTGGGAAAGATTGAGGGCAGGAGGAGAAGGGGAAGACAGAGGATGAGATGGCTGGATGGCATCACCGACTCAATGGAAATGAGTTTGGATAAACTCCGGGAGTTGGCGATGGACAGGGAGGCCTGGAGTGCTGTGGTTCATGGGGTTACAAAGAGTAGGACACGACTGAGCGACTGAACTGAACTGAACTGAACAACCTACTACTGGAAGTCCTAGCCACAGCAATCAGAGAAGGAAAAGAAATATAAGGTATCCAAATCAGAAAGGAAGAGGTAAAATTGTCATTATATTCAGGTAATGTGATACTCTTCTAGAAAACCCTAAAGACTCCACACAAAAACTATTAGAACTTATAAACTAATCAGCAAATCACCAGGATGCACAATTAATAAACAAAAATAAGTTTAATTCTTTAAACTAGCCATAAAACATAAGATAAAAAACTGTTTCAAAATTGAATCAAAGAAAAATAGAGAAAGAAAAACAACTAGGAATAAATCTGATGAAGGAAGTGAAAAAATTACACTTGATGAGTTCTACAAAATAATGATGAAGGAATTCAAAGCTGTTACAAGGAAATGGAAAGAACAATATTTCATGCTCTTCGATTTGAAGAATTAGTACCGTTAAAATGGCTATACTACCCAAAGCAATCTACATACTTAATGAGATCCCTGTCAGATTACCCATGACATTTTTCCCAGAACTTGAACAAATTATCCTAAATTTCAGGGAACCACAGAATGATGACCCACAATTGCCAAAGCAGTCCTAAGAAAAAAGAACAATACTAGGTGCATAGCCCTTACAGACTTTAGACAATAGCCAAAGATTTAGTAATAAAAATAGCACAGTATTGGCACAAAAACAGACATATAGATCAATGAAACAGAACAGGACATCAGAAACAAATCCACGCACCTATGGTCAACTAAAATTCAACAAAGAGGCAAGAATACACAATGGAGAAAAGATGGTCTCTTTAGAAAGTGGTGTTGGGAAAGTTGGACAACCACATGTAATAACAAAAGGCTAGAACACTCTCACACCACACACAAACATAAACTCAAAATGGCATAAAGACTTAAATACAAAATATGACACAATAAAACTCACAAAGGAGAATATAGGCAAAACATTCTCTGACATAAATTATACCAGTGTTTTCTTAGGTTAGTCTCCTAAGTCAATAGAATAAAAGTAAAAATAAACAAACAAGACCTAATCAAACTTAAACATTTTGCACAGTAAAAGAAGACATAAAACAAAAAGACAACTTACAGGTTGGGAGAACATATTTGCAAATGATGCAACTAACAAAGGCTTAATTTCTAAAATATACAAATAACTCATACAACTCAATCAAAATATGGACAAAAGACCTAAACAGACATTTATCCAAAAAAGACATACAGATGACCAATAGTCACATGGAAAGATGCTCAACATTGCTACTTATCATTGAAATACAAATCAATGAGGTACCACCTCATACCAGTAAGAATGACCATTGTCAAAAAGTATACAAATAACACATTCTAGAGAGAGTGTAGAGAAAAGGGAAGCCTCCTACACTGTTGATAGGACTCTAAATTGGTGTAGCTACTATGGAAAACACTATGGAGGTTCCTTGGGCTTCTCCTGTGGCTCAGCCGGTAAAGAATCTGCCCACAGTGCGGGAGACCTGGGTTCGGTCCCTGGGTTGAGAAGATCCCCTAGAAAAGGGAAAGGCTACCCACTCCACTATTCTGGCCTAGAGAATTCCATGGACTGTATAGTCCATGTGGTCACAAAGAGTCGGACACGACTGAGTGTGTTTTGCTTACTCGCTTACTTATGGAGGTTCCTTAAAAAAAAATAAAAAACTGAGTAGTTCATTTAAAAAAAAAAAAAAAATATATATATATATAAATAAACTAACAGTAGAGCTATCATGTGATCTAAAAATCCTACTCCTGGGCATAAATCAAGGAAACTCTAATTTGAAAGGATGCATTCACCTCAATGTTCACAGTAGTGCTAGTTAGAGTAGTCAAGACATGGAAACAGCCTTAATGTTCATTAACTCCTTAACAGATGAATGGATAAAGAAGATGTGATACACACACACACACACACACACACACACACACACACATATGGGACTATCACTCAGGTATAGAAAGAACAAACTAATGAATACTGAGATAAGAATCAATTTGCTATACACCTGAAACACTACATTATAAATCAACTATGTTTCAACAAAATAAATAAAATCAAACTGGGGAAAGGAATAATTTGCAATAATGATACTCTACACTATCAAGACATTGTGCATTTTTCCTGTGTGATTTTGATGCTCTGAGATATAATTGTTCAAATAAAATATCACTAAAGAGTTATACATTTATACTGCGATTCTGCCTTCTTTTCCTACCTTCTACAATATTGTAAGTGAACAAAGAAGTTATAACTCAGTGAATGAACTCTGGTGCTAGAATATGTAAATTCTAGCTCTATCCTCACCTGCCTCTCTTCTGGAGACCAAGTGGCTTAGTCTCCACTTCCTTCATGTTTACTCGTAAAATGTATATAAACACAGTATGTTCTTTGGAAGGTTGTTGTGAACATTAAATCAGAATGGCATCCAGCTCATTATAAGTGCTTGTTAAAATACGAGTTATCATGAAACAAATTAGAATTGCATATGGAGGATGGCTAAGAAGGACACTGAATCTGTCCTTTTATACACTTGGACTCATAAGTCCAAGAAAGATACAGAATTCAAATCATTATTGACCTTAACTGATGGACTTTAACTAATGCTGATGCTGGGACAGACTGAGGGCAGGAGGAGAAGGGGACAACAGAGGATGAGATGGTTGGATGGCATCACCAACTCGATGGACATGGGTGTGGGTGGACTCTGGGAGTTGGTGATGGACAGGGAGGCCTGGCATGCTGCAGTTCATGGGGTCAAAAAGAGTCAGACACAACTGAGTGGCTGAACTGAACTGATGAGTCCAAGAAAGATACAGAATTTGAATCATTATTGACCTTAACTAGATTAAATTAAATACCATATTAGGTTGTACCTTAGAGTAAAGCATGACAGTTAAGAAAACACACTAACATTCATTAAGTTGTAACTGCCAAACAAAGACAGCATTTCAACACCAAGAAAAAGGGTTCTGGCATTAGAATGCATGCACGCATGCTGTCACTTGAGTCATGTCCAGCTGTCTGCAACCCTATGAACTATATAGTCCACCAAGCTCTTCTGTCCATGGGATTCTGCAGGCAAGAATACTGGAGTGGGTTGCCATGCCTAATCCAGGGGATCATCCTGACCCAGGGATCAAAACCCCCGTCTCCTGCAGCCCCTGCACTGCAGGTGGATTCTTTAACACTGAACCACCAAGGAAAGCCTGGCACTAGAATCACTGAGTTCATATTCTATCCCTCTACTGACTAGATGTGTTATCTTAAGCTAGTAATACTACTGTCCAAGTTACTGTACCTATAACATGGAAACAAGTTGGAACTTAACTCATAGATCTGTTGTGAGTTAATCTGTGTAAAACAAGTACAAAAAAACCTGAGATGCAGTGAATGTGCAATGAAAGAAATATCCTATTGAAAGTGTTATTGTTATAAGTAGTTATAAATAATTTCATATTATCTCATGTCTTCTTCAAAACCATCTCCCAATAATTGTGTGAGGTAGTTACTGAACCATCTGACAGATGAAAAAAAAAATATATATGGTTTAGAAAGCTATAACTGATTCAACTGGAATTTGAACTTGAGTCTACCTGGTCTCCAAAATATCCTCCTTCCAGCACATCTGCAAATTTTGTTCTGGATGCTGGAGACTCTTTCAAGGCATCTGGAAGATCAAAATATTTCTATAAAATGTTACCTTTCTTTTACACTTTCATTACCTCTTGAGTGTACAGTGGAGGTTTTCAGACTACAACATGTGATATTGAAAAAGATTGAAAACATAAAGAGATATGTGAAAATGAATTATCCTTTATTAAGTCAGACATTTAAGAAATCTGCAAAAATGTGAAACAATGCCACTCTTTTTACTCTTCTTTGGTTTTTGAAAGTATAGTTATCTTTCATGAAATTGGTGATAGCCTAATATGCAATGAATTATTATTTTATAGAAATAAATTAAATATTTTTATAATTTCTTGCTGTTAATTTCTTATATGGAAAATACTGATAGATATAATGCATGTGAATAATAGCATTGAGGTATCAATAAATTAAGACTGGATGAGAACAAAATGTTTGAGAACCACGGTATCTGCCATTTAGCAAGTGTAAGAGATATTTCAATTAATTCTTCCAATCATGTATTTCTTCCCAAAAGAAAAAAAAATATTAACATTGCTAATTCACATACCTTGGTTGAAGACTTTAATTATTACACAATTTAATAGTCACTACCTAAGACTGGATCCAAGACAGGTACCTGAATCAAGTTGGCTAAACATATTATATCTCCTGGGAATCTAGAATGCAGATTCTGATTGATGAAGTATATTAGGTGACTGCAAGTACTTAAAGTGAAAATTGACCTAGTATATGATCTAACATCAGTGGTGTGGTGAACTAAAGTGACCCACAAGCAGCAAAATTATGCAGAAGTGAAACTACTAATAGCATGACCAAGCAAGAAAAAAAGGGCTTCCCTGGTGGCTTAGCTGGTAAAGAATCCGCCTACAACGTGGGATACCTGGGTTCCATCCCTGGGTTGGGAAGAACCCATGGAGAAGGGAAAGGCTACCCACAACAGTATTCTGGCCTGGAGAATTCCACGGACTGTATAGTCCATGGGGTCACAACGAGTCTGACACGACTGAGCGACTTTCACTTTCACAAGCAAAAAAAGCTAGCTGGCATAAAGGACCAAAATGATGGAGAGGTCATGGAGAGAGAAAGAGAGACAAGAGGCAATCATTACAGCTGCCAAAGAGGAAGAAGCAACCTTGGCTGTTAACACCCAGTTCTAGTCTCCACGGACCAGTTAAACTTCATTTTCTGATTTAGGATGTTTTTAAGAGTGGCTTTGTTTCCTTGCAACCAGTCTTTCTATTTTAGATATTTGCAATAGTTTGAAACTGTATCCATTTCTGTAATACATTTTCATTGAATACAACACACATGTAGCACGGCATATACACTATAAAAATACGTATTAATGATGTTTACAAAGTAAAAGCGTTTCTGTAGTCACCACCTAGCTCAAAAATTAGAACATTTCTAATGTTACCAATGGCTTGCACATGCCCCTTTATCATCAATTTTCTACCAAAAGGTAATCTTTAACTTTTATCTGTGTATATTTCCTTGGCTGCATATAAACTTGAAATAATTTAATGGTATAAGATGCTAACTTCTGTGTGAGGTTTCTTTTACTTAAATATATATATATATATATATGTTTTATATCAACATATATATGATTCTTTTACTTTATAATGTATAGCAGTAGTTCAATCATTTCAATGGTATACAGTGTTACTGTGATATAATATAAATATATATATGCCAATCTTTATTCATACTGCTATTAATGCACTATATGAAGGCTATA
This sequence comes from Dama dama, assembly GCF_033118175.1. NCBI lineage: Eukaryota > Metazoa > Chordata > Mammalia > Artiodactyla > Cervidae > Dama > Dama dama. The sequence goes on along the minus strand of NC_083705.1, from coordinate 59,482,516 downwards.
GTGAATGTCATTATAAACATACATGTCTCATCTTTATATATAAACACTATTGGTTTTGTCTCTGGAGAAACAAGGCTTATAAGGGAATATTTTTATTATGTTACCAAAAATATGCTTAAATACTCTAATAAAATAAATCATCTCTCTAGTTTGCTATGGATTTTACTATGAATTAATATTAAATTTCATTTAACTTTTATCTATTGAAAAGAACATAACATTTTTCTTATATAATCTATAAAAATATTGACATTCATTGAGTTTCAAATTTAACCAGCCATGTTTATCTGAAACAAACTCAATCTTGCTATTTTTATGTCATTTGATTCAATTTGATACAAGTTTTAGAATTTTGGCATTCACATTTAGAGAAGAAATTGGCTTATGTTTTCCTTTTGTTGTAATATAATTGACGTGTGGCCTCAATAAACCATTCTTATTTTTCTATTCTCTAGGGAAATTTATCTAAAAGTGTTTCTAGTTAAAATTTCAATATTTGGAAAGATTCACAACTGTTGCCAACGGGCCTAGGAGTTTCTTATGGGAAGATTTTAATGATATCTGTTGTTTTTACAAACTTCAAACTTTTAAAGTTTATATTGGGGTATAGCCAATTAGCAATGTTGTGGTAGTTTCAGTACAGTCCTCAGATGAGAAGGGACTCAGCCATACATATACATGTATCCATTCTCCCCAAACCCTCCATCCCATGGTATCAAAAATATCTCTAAGACTAAAAAAAAAAGTTACTGTGATTTTAACATGCACACATAAAACATAGATTTTAATAAAAATGAATGTGAGACAAACAACAGACTGTCCAAAAACTCTTGCTCTTTTCCCCAGAAGAAAATTACTTGTCATATCATATATATATATATATATACATATATATATATATATGGGTGCCATCTAAGAGTCTTTGAAAGATGAATTGCTGTATTAATTTCCATTTACTGCTGTAACAAATTATCACACACTTGATGCTTAAAACACCACATGATTATTATTTAACAGTTCTGGAGATAAGAAGCCCAAAGACAGTCTTACCAGCTAAAATTAATTTATTGGCAGAGCTATATTCATCCTTGAAACTGGGGAAAATTTGTTCCCTTGCTCTTTCCAGCTGCTAGAAGCTGCCTGAATTCCTTGGTTTGTGGCATCTTCCTTCATCTCAAGATTCATTGCTTCAACCTGTGTTTCTACTCTCCCATCTTCTGACTTTGATCTTTCTGTCTTACATGGACCTGTATGATTAAATCAGTCCCAGCTGAATATTACAGGATATTCTCCCCATTTTAAGATTCTTAAACACATTTCTAAATTCTTATATGCTATATGGGCTTCCCTGGAAGCTCACATTGTAAAGAATCTGCCTGCAATGCGGTAGACCTGGGTTCTAAACCTGGGTCAGGAAGATCCCCTGGAGAAGGGAATGGCAACCCACTCCAGTATTCTTGCCTGGAGAAGCCCATGGACAGAAGAAGCTGGCAGGCTACAGTCCATGGGGTCACAAAGAGTTGGACATGACAGAGTAACACAGGCTAACACATACAGACACACACAAACACACGCTCAACATAGTAATGTGTTTATACATGCAGGGGGTTAGAATGTGGGCATCTTTGGAAAACACTGTTCAACCTCCAATGATGAACTTGTTAAATACATAAATGCTCAGAGGCTAAGCTCAGTTCAAAGGGAGTTGCCTCACTAAGAAATCACCGTTTTGACATTACACTGAAAATGTCACCATCTCACATTAATCAAATTCAGCATAGTGTGAGTCCAGAGCACCGATTTATGTACTTAAAATATTGTATAAATTATAATGCTTTTTTTTTTCAGAATAACTACTATAGTCCTTTCTTAGAGATGTATCTATACAAAACCAGTTTAAAAATCATAATTTCTGAGAAAGTGTGGAATCAGAAAAAGATTTAACTACATGAGAGAAAGCTTTACTATTAATGGAAAAACAATGAACCATCTATTTTCACAAAAGTGGAGAGCACCTTTAATAAGACCACAATGCATGCTAAGTCACTTCACTCATGCCTGACTCTTTGAGACCCCAGGGACTGTAGTCTGCCAGGCTCCTCTGTACATGGGATTCTCCAGGGAAGAATACTGGAGTGTGTCATTGTGCCATCTGCCAGGGGATCTTTCTGACCCAAGGATAGAACCTGTGCCCCTTATATCTCCTACATTGGTTGGCAGGTTCTTTACCACTAGTGCCACCTAGGAAGCCCAAGACCACAGTAGCCAAGCTTACAGAAGATTCTTTCTGCCTCCTGAATTTCTAACGTGGTCACTGGCAGACATTGAAATCTGCTCTCTGCATCATTCTCTTACCAATTCCTCTTTTAAATCATAGTCTTCAATATGTTAGTGCCTACCAGGCCATGAACCCTTCTATCTAATTAAAGTGACAGTACAGTTTCATTATGAGACATGTGATTTTTATTGTTTCCCTTTGTTATGGGATTTCCTGGTAGCTCAGTTAGTAAAGAATCCACCTGCAATGTGGGAGACCTGGGTTCAACCCCTGGTTTGGGAAGCTCCCCTGGAGAAGGGAAAGGCTACCCACTTGAGTATTCTGACCAGGAGAATTCCATGGACTGTAGAGTCCACGGGGCCGCAAAGAGTTGGATATGACTGAGTGACTTTCACTTTCTTTTCACTATCCTTTATAATGGCAATATAATTTCTTTCTTTCTTTTTTTTTTTTTTTTTTCAGAATTCTTCGCTGGAATGACAGAGGAATTGGAATGGGTCTGAAGGATAGGCGGGAACTTTCCAGAATCAAAGATATAGGATCAGGAGCATAATCCCAATTTATGAAGAACATTCATAAAAACTAAAGACATCTGATCTGAATCAGCATGGGTTTAAGTCAATGTCATACATACAAATGAAAAATTATATACATACACTGAAAAATACTACAATTCTAAAACTTAGAATAGGGAAGAATTCACAAAACAACTTATTCAAGCTTCCCTCATCGAAAATGAAATTCCCTGTATTACGTTCCCTCTAACACTGGCTGGCTTATACTTGGCAGAAGGATGATAGAGAAGATTCTAGCATCAGGCTCGTGTGAGGTTCATATAACCTTTGGATTTCTCCCAAAGCTCAGATGCTTTGTTTTCAGAATAGAAATATCAGCTTCGGAAAAGATAAAACTCCAGCCTGGGCAGATGTGATCTCCTTATTTTATTTAAACTTGCTTTCTACTATAATTGACTCACACATTCACCAAGAGAATGGGATGTAATTATACATTTCATTTTTAAAAGGGTTTCCTAGGTGCAAAGTAGGAGAGAGGGACTCTTAGTGAGGGGGGAGAAAGAAAATGAGTTACCACAGAAGAAATGCCTTAAAGGGCACTGCTCTGCTAACATTTTATTTGACTGTTTCCAGCTGACTTCTCTCTCAGTAGCACTTTGTGGGAAATGAGCATGAATAAAAAATTCATAATTCGGTAGATATCAGAGAGTATAAGTGAAAGTGTTAGTTGCTCAAGAATACTGGAGTGGATAGTCATTCCCTTCTCCAAGGTATCTTCTCGCCCCAGGGTTCAAATGTATCGCCTACATTGCAGGCAGATTCTTTACCATCTGAACCACCCTAAGAGAAGGACACCTTCTCTTAATTCTAGCACTTTGTGGGAAATCAGGATGAGCAGAAAATGCACATTGAGTAGTTATCACAGAGTATAATCTGCAAAATAAAAGCTAGATTTAATTTGTGCATTTGAGATAATAGTCAATAAAGAAGGATTAACTCTAACCAAAAGTTAAAAGATACAGCCTGACTCATTTTAGACACTGCTAAAAATAATCATAGAACTATAATTCCGCTTACTTAGAGATACAAGGGACAAGAGTAGCTTTAGAGTCTTGTAGTTAGTATTAGTTTGGGCTTCCCAGATGGTGCTAATGGTAAAGAACCACCCTGCTGATGCAGGAGACGTAAGAGACGTGGGTTCGATCCCTGAGTCGGGAAGATCCCCTGGAGGAGGGCATGGCAACCCACTCCAGTATTCTTGCCTGGAGAATCCCATGAACAGAGGAACCTGATGGGTTATAGTCCACAGGTCACAAAGAATCGGACATAATTGAAGCTACGCTGCACACACACACGAAGTTAACATTAGCTCACCCTTAGTAAGGAAATATAATGCTGTGATATACAGTATCACTACTTTCTGGCATATTTCAATGGTAAATAATAATAATAAAATTTAAATGTACTTTCTCAGGATGTAAAGTCCTTGAAAACAAACATCTGGGAAGGGCACATTCTTTGTAATGCTATTATACTTAACAATGGTCAATTATATTGTCTTAAATTCCCAACAGAATTGACCATTTGAGCTAGGATATTGTCTGAAATGATCTATGACCTCCATGCATCTTGTCTCCTGGTATTTAGGTACCTTCTGACACTGAGTAGGGTCAAGTTGTATAAACAGTAAAGATACTGTAGAAATTATGGAATGTGACTTTCAACAAAACTTCTACCTTATGTTCTCTTGCATTATCCACTACGGAGCAAGTCAACTACCATATCATGCCAACACTCAAGCAAAAGTTCAGACAGGAAGCAACTGTTGCCTCTAGCCAAGCACTAGCAGGGAGCAGATGAGCATCTTTCAGACACAGTCAAGATTTCAGAAGATGGTAGTCCCTGCCAGCATTTCTTGAAGGCGACCTCATCAGAGAATCTGAGCCAAACCACATAATTTAGTTGCTCTTGATTTTTCAACACAACAAAAATTATGTGAGGTACTAAGTATTGATACGTATTGTTATTTAAGCTGTTAACATTTGGAGTTATTTGTTTTTGAATTTGTTATCAAATTTGAATTTGATAACATAATTTTTGTAAATACTCATGTAAATTACAGTAATCTGTTCATGGAGTCAGTACCTTAGTGAGAAAATTCTCCTCTGAATAGCCCTTGCAAGAATCCACATTATTCCTAGATACCACAAATGACTGAATCCCACAGGAGTACTTTAAAGAGTTTAACTATATATCTTGGGCCACACAGACTGACATAATTTAATAATGATTATTTAAAAGTATCCTGAGTTTATAAGCAAAGACAGAGGAAAGGAACAAAGTGATTAAATAGTTAATCCCACTAGGGGATTGTAAGTAGAAAAATGCAAGAGACCCCTGGAAGTTAATGATTACTCCAGAAAGCACATTTACTTAACCATGAAACCAAGCAGACTTGCTTAGCAACAAAATCCTGCAAAAGAAGAATGAGACATGCTGCAAACAACAGAACAATGGTGGTGAGAGACCCACATCCTGCCCATTGAGCTCAGTAAGTTAATGACCCCTAGGATATGCTCTCTGCATAATAATTAATGGAAAGGTGTTCATTGTACGGAGACCTGAAGTAATTTTTACAGTCCTAGCTTGACAATAAAGGGACAAAAAAAAACTCCCCTGCCTAACCTGGAGGAGGAGCTGATGATAGAAGCATGATGTCTACTCAAGAATGAAGAAGAAAGAGGTCTTTTCCCCCTCCCCACTTTGCCTTTGATTATAAAACTGTAGCCCACTAAGTTCTCAGAGTGCGGCACCCTCTCCTCCACCTGCTTGCAAGCTTCACAAGCATCGTATTCTAATCAATCACTTCTTAGCTATCACTTTGCCTCTTGCTGAATTCTTTCTGTGCTGAGACATAAAGGACCAGGGTTCCTTGGAGCCCCCAGAAACATCACCTAACAATTTCACCAATATACTCACACATGTGCACACACGCGTGCACACACACACATACAAGTCTCACATTACAAGTTAATGGAAAAATGAGCAAGAGGACAAATGTAAAGAAACTCTTGCTTAGTTGCAAAGTCATGTCTGATTTTTTGGGGAACCCATGGACTGTAAACCACCATGTTCCTCTGTCTATGGGATTTCCCAGACAAAACTGCTGGAGCGGGTTGCCATTTCCTTCTCCAGGGGATCTTCCCAACCCAGGCATCACAACTGTGTCTTCTGCATTGGCAGGCAGACTCTTTACTACTAAGCCACCAGGGAAGCCCAAACCAAAGGAACTTCAGTCTTGCTTATTCTAGTTAGAAAACAGAAAATATTCATGGCAAAGAATTTACCTACAAGGTGGGAGGCCTGGGTTCGATCCCCAGTTGGGAAGATCCACTGGAGAAGGGAAAGGCTCCCTACTCCAGTATTCTTGCCTAGAGAATTCCATGGACTTTATAGCTCATGGGGTTGCAAAGAGTTTGATGACTGAGTGACTTTCACTTTGTTGAAGTTATAATCCTTCAACACATGCTTGGCTGAGTTCTGTTTCAGGGAGTTTATAATGTTGAAATTTAGTAAGGAATGACTTGTAGTTAAAACACGTATTTATTTGGCTTCTTTGTACTTTTAATTCATTATTTCAGATTGAAAACCTCTATAATAAGGGTCAGAGGTGAAAAAATACTCTCTTATTTTACAGAAGAAACTAGAATCATGAAGTTTTCACTTAGTGTTGTATAACTATTATTTTAAATTTCTTGCATTTTAAAAAATGATTTTGAAATAGACTATTTGTACTGATTATGGGGAAAGATTTTATCTTTATTTTTATAAGGAGATGCAAGGACTCTCTAATTAATAATCATCCTAAAGCATATTAATACAAAACTCAGAAATCACTAAGGGAAATCCACTGATATGTTCAAATTGGAACTATTTAATTTTTACTAAAAAAAAAATTACTAACTAGTTTTTTGAAGTGAAGGAATGATAGATCTCAATGTATGCACATAAAATTATAAATTAGTAACTAATACTTATATATGATTATTAAATGAAGCTGGTTTTATATGAATATAGGTAATAGTTTTAAGACACTTTAATAAAATATATTTTATGTCTGTTTATTATTCTAATTACCTATTTAATATGAAAAATAGATATATTAAAAACAATATAGTATTAAGAAAAATTACAAAATATTAAGTCTCTAGGATTAAGTACATGGCTTGCTGTTAAGTTGCTAAGTAGTATATGAATCTGACTCTTTGTGACCCCATGGACTATAGCCTGCCAGGCTTCTGTGTCTATGGGATTTCCTAGGCAAGAATACTGGAGTGGATTGCCATTCCCTTCTCCAGGGGATTTTCCTGACCCAGGGATCAAACCCAGGTCTCCTGCTGGCAGGTAGATTCTTTACCACTGAGCCAACTGGGAAGCCTGGCCACAGCCACAAAAAGAGGTAGGGAATTCAACATGCATAACTTGAGTTTTTTAATTATTAAAACACAAATGTTTAAATTCTCAAATGGTAACTTATTTTTTATACTTACTATGGAGGTATTTTTCATTATTAGAGAAAAATATATGCATTGTCAGCTGTAAAAATTTTTTGAAATTTTTTTGTGTGTTGTTGTACATTTTCAAAATGAATTCCCATTTCTTTTCACAACTGTTCATACAAACACTCAGGAGCCAGAAAGTCAGTAACATTTGACCTCTGAATATTTCTATCTTCTCTCAAACTTGCGCAATACTAGTAAACACCAAAAAGCAATTTATCACTATGTCACACTTGCCTGAAGAATTTCTTAGGGGCTCAAGAAGAATGATGAGGTTAGTCTTTTAGCCCTGAAAGTTCCTGAAGGTGATTTTTTCTCTTTGATGTGCACAGATAATTCTGTCTTTGTTGAAGATTTGCTTCTGGATCTTTGTTCTCATTAACAACATTTAGGCTTTAGTTAGCCCACTTAACACCTTCATTTTAATGGACACAGATCAGTTTGTCCATTTACACATCATTCTTTGCAGTATATATTTCGGCTTCAGTCTAGATTGTGTTCACTTTCAGAGTAGAGGCATGCCAGTTGAACTTATGGGAAACATATAACAGAAGTGGCAACTGGAGAATAAAACGGAGATTCTCCCGGAGAAGGAATTTTATTTGCAATGGATAGATTTTTCACAGAATATCATGCAAACTCATACCCACCCCACCCCCGAAAAAACAATGTCTGTTTTCAGGGAATCTAAGGAAATTTATTGGGAAAAGAAGTCATAAATGCTGAACTTGATCTTATTAAGGTCATGATTTTTATCATGCTTCCCAGGTGGTGCTAGTGGTAAAGAATCCATCTGCCAATGCAGTAAAATAAACACAGGTTCTATCCCTGGGTCGGGAAGATGCCCTGGCTGGAGGAGGGTATGGCAACCCACTCCAGTATTCCATGGAGAATCCCATGGGCAGAGGAGCCTGGCAGGTTGCAGTCCATAGGGTCACAAAAAAGTAGGACACACCTGAAGCGACCGAGCAGCAGCAAGCAGCAGGTGGCACTAGTGGTGAAGACTCTGCCTGCCAATGCAGAGGACACAGGTTCAGTTCCTGGGTCGGGAAGATGCCCTGGAGAAGGAAATGGCAATCCATTCCAATATTCTTGCCTGGAGAATTTCACGGACAGAGGAGCCTGGTGGGCTACAGTCCATGGGGTTGCAAAGAGTTGGACACGACTGAGCAACTAAGCACACATTATCTAAGGAAAATATTACATATATTTGAATTTCTCTCTGCTCTAAAACCACAAATGTGAAGAGGCCCAAGATTTTAAACGATAGAGTTCTAAACCTCCAGCAGTTCTAAACAACCTGGTAATTACATTCCTGGGCATTGATCCCAGAGAAATGCAACTTATGTTCACACAAATTAATACCCATAAACACATGTTGTTAGCAGGGATGCTTGTTATAGACTAGAACTGGAAAACAACACATTTCTTTAAACGGGTGAATTGTTACACCACCTGTGGTACATCCATAGCATGGAAAACTATTCAGTCATAAGGACAGGCTATTGATAAACACAACACTTGCATTAATCGCTAGGAAACTAAGCTGAATGAAAAAAGCCAATCCCCAAAGTCATACAGTATATGATTCCACTCATATACCATTACCAAAATGAGAAAAATAGAGAGATGGAGAACAGACTTAGTAGTTGTCACAGATTAGGGAGAGGTGTTGTAATGGATGAGACAGAGGCAGAGTTGCTTCACTAAGAACTATTAAGAAAAAAAAATAGAATATTTTTCATGACTTTAGGGTATGCAGAGTTATTTTAAATACAACACACACGTTATTTATAAGAAATATATTAAACAAAATACATTAAAATTAAGAAACAGAAGATGTCATTTAAAAAACACCATTAAGAGAATGAAAAGACATTCCAGTGTAGAAGAGTATTTGCCATGTAGTATGTGATAAATTACTCCTATATAAAGAGTTTCTACAAAATAAATAAAAAGCCACAATGAAAAAAGAAACGGGCAGAAACAGAACGTATTCACAAGACAGCATATCCAAATGACCAATGAGTATTAAATGATGATTAAATTATACACATAATGATCCAGTAATTTCATTCATATTTATACAGCTAATAAAAATGAGTACATATATTCACCCAAAGACACATACACATGATGAGAGCAATATGAGTCATCAAATTCTAAACTCGAAACAACACAAATGTTCTTTTGTGCTTAAATAATAAAATGTTTATATAATTAAGTTTTTGCTAATGTTATAGGGCAAAAACTACAAAATAATTACAATTATCTATATTATCATGAATAAATCACTCAAAAAGAACATACAAGGGAAAAAAACTACATGGAATACATAATAATCAATTATATTTCTACAAATTTTAAAATACAGTAAATTAGGTCATGAAATTAAAAGTTAGGAACTAGTTATCTTGAAGAGGGTGGGCAGTGCTTAGTAGGAGCAGAACATTATTTTGGTATTTTGATGCAGTTATTTTTTTTTTGTTTCAATCTGTGTGAAGGGAACAGGAGTGAATTTATATGCAATTGAAGTTCATTGAGCTGGGTACCTAAGATTTTTGCTGTTTTCTCTCTCTCTCAATCACTGTTGCTATTGTAAAATAAAATTATATATATTTTAATATTTAATATATATTAAAATATATATAATTTAATATAAAGTGTGGTATCTATATATGTAAATTTATAAATATATAAATTTAAAAATAACATGCTATTTTTCTGTGCTTTCTCTTCTAGATGAACTTTAGTGTCAGAAAACACAAAAGGGATAGCACTAAATTTATAGGCTCCAGAATTGTTTTTATCCTTGCTATTCTATATAGTAGCATACAGAATTATGCTATATATTTGTACTTATTCATTATTTAAGCCCTTCTGAAAAGTTTTTTAGATTTCCTTTTCTTTTTAATATGTAATGCAAATTTTTCATGAGATGACTTTAATTTTACATGTATATCAATCACTGTTGCTATTGTAAGAGAAAATGTTTCAATTTTTCACATTTTCTAATTGATTGATAATAAAATGTAAGAAATATATTCCCAATTTCAGAATATATTCTATAAAACCAATCAAGGAGTATATAAATGCAGGGTTTTATACAGATTCATCCTGGAGCTGCTAACTGAAAATTTAGGGAAAATGATAGCTAATAAAAGGTTGCTTAAATAAAATGGGTACAGCCCATTTTATGAGCCAATAAAAATGATGTGATGTATGAACATTTAATTATGTGGAAAATGAGGAGAAATCATTTCTACATGAAATAGCATGTTATAAATGCTATGTGTGGGGTGAGTCAAATTACATAATTGAATAAAATCTGAATGGACACATACTAATTATTGACAATAGTAGTATATTACTCTTGTGATTATGATCACTGTTATTTAATTCCTTTTACCTGTTCTCCTGAGTTTAAAAATATACACGTGAGTACAGGGGTCCCTTGGGGGATCAATTCCAGGTTACCTCTCAGATACCAAATTCCTCAGATGCTCAAGTCTCTTATATAAAACGGTGTCTTTGTGTATAACCCATCCACACCCTCCTGAATACTTTAAATCATCTCTGGATAACTTATAGTAACTACTACAATGTAAATACTGTGTAAATGGTCACCAGTGTGCAGCTAATTCAAGTTTTATTTTTTGGAGCTTTCTGGAAAGCTGTTTTTCCAAATATTTTCCAGCTGTGGTTGGTTGAATCTGAGGATGCAGAACTCGTGGATTCAAGGGGCCAACTGTACTGATTTTACAGGCAATTATTTTTTAGTGCAAGTATGCCTTTTCCTCCTCTGAGAATAATACATGCATTAAATATCAGTAAAATCTTCCAAAAATTTCATCTGAGTAAGTGGAGGAATCAAAACAGACTCTCAAAGCAGATTAAAAATCCTGACTTGGTATTTATGAACCTGTGCCTTTGGAAATTGACTTAACTCCTGGAAGACAATTTCCTCTATAAAATTTGTAAAATAACCTTATAAGATTTGCTGAGTATACTATTATTTCATCTTAAATAAATGATAGTTATATGATTACTGTTATTATTATTAATACACTGGAGAAACCCTTGGGCATTATATTTTGATTCACTGTTGATCATTTTCTCTAATTACAAACCAACACATCATATTTCTAAAAGTAGAAATTTTACTATGTTCTTATATAATTACTTTTTCAACTGTTTCTCATTTAAGAAAGAAGAAATTTATAAACTTACAACAAAATACATAATTATGCATTTTTATTTTTGTTACTTTATCATTTTAGTCCATTCATTTCAAGAAATCTTTCTTCATCTTACCTTGAGCCAAACTAATCATCCTTCAAATTATCTACTTATATTTGAATCCCTTACATTAATTGTATCAGAAGCAAAGTAAGCTTCTGAGGTAAATGTTAAATCTGATGTGGTTAATTTCAAGTTTCAGGAAATCTGGACTTCTCATTGAATTTGGAGCAAATAATTATTCATGTATGAAGCAGTAAGTGTTTGATATATAATCAACATTTTAAAAATTCATATAAAAAACATTACAATATTTATGAAACCTAAAGTCAGAATGTTTTGCCTGATATAATATAAAATAGTAGATGCAGATAATTTATAAATTGTTAGACTCAAGAAATCTGTTTTGACATTTTCTGTAGCTAATATTACGGCATTTTGTAAAATAAATAGTAACTGGCCATTATCACTCAATCATTGAATAAGTATTTTTTTTTCACATATGGTGTTTAAAGCATAAAATAATTGATGTCTGCATTCCAGTATCTCAACTAAAAGACAAATAACATGTGAATTATTTTAAATAATTAGTCTCTGTCTCAAAATAATATCGATACTCTAATTTTTAACACATATATCATTGCCTCACAACATGAATAGTTCATTCATCATAGCATTAATTCATTTCTAGTCCTTATCTAGGTAGCTGAAACACTTTAAAAGAATGATTATGGTGTTGTTGACTAATTTGGGTTAGTGTTCCCTAGGATATATTTCATGGTATATTGTATTTCCTCCATAAATGTAAATAACACCAATTTGTAAGCAGCACTTTTTATATTTCCCCTTTATTACATCCTATTTTGGCCACAGTTACTGAGCAACTTGGGCATCAATTTATTTCCTGAGAAGAAAATAAACTTCCACGTTGTGAAGGTTAACTGACACATTAACAGGGGAGAAAAATCTCTTTTGTGGACCCCTGAAGTATCTTTGACACAGTAAGAATGAACTCACAATGGAACTGAAGTCCATGCTGATGTATAAAAGAGAAGAGAAAATGGCCTACAACTCAACATATGCATTTTCAGCTTTAAATAGTAGTAATTATCCCCAAAAGGAAAACAAAAGAAAGCAGTAGGCCTCCTCACACCATACTTATTTGTTTGGATTGCTGACTGCATTATATATTTCCTGCCCAACTTGTACAGAGAGGGAGGGTAGATAAATCTGCTAGGAGTCATATAGACTGATGGTAACTGGAGATAATGTCTGTCTTCTGTTACAATAATTGCTTCAATGAAGGGAAATTAAAAATATTGACCAAGGAAAGGCATTCTGTTTTGCCAGATTTTTTTTTTTTTTTCCCTCAAAGCCAATGTAAATGGTGACTCTTATGGACAGATAATAACATATGCATTTTTTCTTGTTTTTGCCATTTCACCTACCCGTCACCTTTGACATCATATTTCTAGTGCAGTAATAACTAAAAATGACATTCATCAAAGAGTTCTAAGATAACTGAACTATGTGTGTGTGTGTGCGCCATGTCACTTCAGTCATGTCCAACTCTTAGCGACCCCACGGACTGTAACCCTCCAGGATCTTTCGTCCATGGCATTCTTCAGACAAGGATACTGGAGTGGGTTGCCACGCCCTTCTCCAGGGAATCTTCCTGACTCAGGATTGAATCCGCTTCTTTTATGTCTCCTGCATTGGCAGGCGGGTGGCTCTTTATCACTAGTGCCGCCTGGGAAACCCTAACTGGAAACAAACAAAACCAAAATGAAATGTAGGAAACCTTTTTTTGTTTGTTTGTTTTATTTATTTAAGTGACTGAGATGCTTCTTAAAAGGTTGTAGAGCTGCTAACTAATGGATCTTATTAGTCTACTGGGATAGATGCTGTCATATGCTATCTTCTGTCAATACATGTAGAAAACACCAATTTCTCTTCTCCATATTACTATGATTTTCATTGGGTGTTTAATAAAGCTGAAGTTTCTGAGGTGAGGAGATGTGCCTGAAATAACAACCTAGGGTTGAGACAAACTCGAGCCAGCCTGTGAACCTGAGTCTGACCAACTAACATCAAAGATTGTTCTTATGCACTGCACTGATCTGCCTCTTAGCATAAATGTTCAATCTAATAACTAGATGTGAATATTTTTATTTCATTTTGGACTTGAAACATGCTCTCAAGCAAGCATATTTTAATATTAGATTCTGTGTTAGCATTCAGGGCTGATAAAATATAATTAAATTTACCACTCTAGATGATTGTCCTTATGCCACTGCTGACTTGGAAAAAAGGGACATCTCAGCTCAGATGGAAAGAGGTCATACAACTAACCACTGGTTGCCAATGTCTTCAACGTGCATAAACAGTGCACTCTATCAGAAAGAGCTGTCAATAATCTGGAAAGGCATGAATAAATCTTACAATTACAAAAAATATATTTCAATATCCCTCAACTGTTAGAAAGCAAGGTTCCTAAAATTACATAAATTTATTTTAGAAGCATATATTTTTACTGTAGAATATATTAATGTTCTCTAAAACTATTTTAGATTCAGGTGTGTCTACATTTGTCTTAATATGCAACTAGCATATATAATAAATATAAATTTTTCTCCTGACTTCTCATAGTACACACATAACTTTAGGTTAAGATTATGGAAGATGTTTATACCATTGGAGAACATTTGCAATTAAAGTTTTTATGTGTAAACCTAAGATTCATTGTTACTGTTCTAATGAGTTCTTATATGGACAGTCTTGCTTTGAAATGTATAAGCACTTGATTTTCACCTTCCATTGAACATTTAATCACATTACTTCTGCTAGCTTTTATTCCCATCAAAATAAGTTAAATGAGTGATCAGGTATTTCTGACAATTTTTATAATGATAGTAAATAAGCCTTGTTCACCAAGATCTTTTTATTTCCTTATCAAGAAGAGCAGAATGCGAAGAAAAGACTAGCCTACATTGTTGCTAGGATACATCATTGAGAAATACTAAAGGCAAATTTGTATTAGTAGACCATTTCTGATTAACTCTTCCTTATCTGCATTCAGAGACTTTAAAGCAAATGTATCAAGTTGCTAAGTATAGGATGTTATATTGAGTATAAAATATAATATATTGCTTTTAAATTTTGAATAAGTAGTTGCTGAAAATTATATCTATGAAGCTCAAGAAAGTAATCCTTGAATCAAATGAATTTACTAAGCAAATTAAAGCAAAATACAATGATATAATTGTATAGCAATTCATTTTGAAAATATGTTTTTCCTAATTTTTATATCAATTAGCTATAGTAAAGAAACAAAGAAAATAATCAGAAACCACAGCACAGCAAGCATCAGTAAAATATATTTATCATCATGATTTCTTAACTTTATAATGTTATTATAATTTTTAAAATGCTATAATTTCTAACCAAAATGCAAAGTGTACAGTTTTCAATCTACAGAAGTGGGTAGAGCAAATAGGATTTCTCAACATAGCTGTGGATTTCTTTTCTTTCTTTTTTTTTTAATGGAGCTATACTGATATTTTTAAGAGCCTGTTAGGGGAAGGTTGACACAATGACAAGTAAGAGCCTATCTTTGAATTAATGGACAATTTTGAGCAGCAATTATTCTCTCTTTAAATTTCTGGCATACAATGGTAGACAAACCACTGTTAATTAATCATTAATCATTAAACATTGAAATTTTCCTTTTTCATTGAACTCTATTTATAAAGCGATGTATCACCATATTTTATTTACCACCTTCGGACAGCTCATGTATGTGATAGCTTAGAGAGCTAAAAAGATAGATTGACATGGGCAGATGATTGTCAGTTTTTAGTAAGTTGTTACTTTATTTGTCATTGCTCTGGTCAAAACATCAATATATTTATATTCCCAAATATTCTATCTTTAATAATTGATCTTGCAATGATTCAATATTAACATTAAAGTTTTGCAGTAGGTGTGTTGTCAAGACAGAGAATGTCTCATTAATATTTATGGTTACCAGAATTATCTTTAATATGGCAAACAATTATTTTATATATTTTCTCTATATATAGATATAAATGTAGACATGCATATGGATAAATTTAGTTTAATAAGTTACAAATTTGTCTTGAGGTACTTTGCATGAAACTTTAAACTTTTAACATATATTAACAAATATGTGTTGGCAAAGAATCTGCCTGCAATGCAGGAGACCCATATTTGATCCCTGGGTTGGGAAGATCCCCTCGAGAAGGGAATGGCCACCCATTCCAGTATTCTTCCTGGAGAATTCCATGGACAGAGGAGCCTGGCAAACTTCAGTCCCAGGGCTGCAAAGAGTAGGACACAGCTGAGAGTACTCACACTTTTTAACTCATTTAAACTTAAAGGGAAGAATAGAGAGAATTTACTTGAAGACTTTTTTTTTAATTATGAGACTAATATTGTTAATGCCTGTGGATCAAGTTTATAGTCCTGTGAAATCCCTGCTGTCATAGAGTTTGTACTGTTTCATTAATTATTTTTCCATCTCATATCACTAGATATAAGAATTATTGACATTCAGTTTTCATTTTTTTTTATCATTAACTGTTCTTTAATTAATGAACACTTTTTTTCCACTAGCTCTAGGGGACTATTAAATTGAAGTTTAATTCTGAAAACACACATTGTTGAGGAGTATAGTAATGACTAAAGAAAAAAATACATAGTTTGCTAAATCTTATATATATGTGTATTGGCTTCAGAATGTATTTGCTCAAACATATAACTAGTATTATTAAGGATGAATAGTCTTAGTGCTTGGAGAAGGCAATGGCATCCCACTCCAGTACTCTTGCCTGGAAAATCCCATGGACGGAGGAGCCAGGTGGGCTGCAGTCCATGGGGTCACTAACAGACGGACACGACAGAGCGACTTCACTTTCACTTCTCACTTTCATGCATTGGAGAAAGAAATGGCAACCCACTCCAGTGTTCTTGCCTGGAGAATCCCAGGGATGGGGGAGCCTGGTGGGCTGCTGTCTGTGGGGTCACACAGAGTCGGACACTACTGCAGGGACTTAGCAGCATTCTTAGTGCTTATGTCTTGAGTTTCTCATTGTTTGGATAAAAAGAGTAACAACTGCAATAAACATTATATAAATCTGTTGCTCATTAATTTTTCTAGGTTCTCGGCCAGCCACCATTTTTCATAATTCATGAGTTCTGTTCATTTTAATACAGTTGCTTCATGGCCTGAGATCCAGTTGCTCTGTGCTGACATTTCCCATTACCTAACAAACTTTTCATAAAAGGTTTAAAAAAGTATATAGAAACAAAGAAATTATCAATTTTTTTAGCTTACCTAAAGCTAGTATTGACTAATTCTTTTTGATAAAGATGAACAGAAAATGTTCTAAAACTTGCTGTTATACTAAACTGCAAAGCATAAACGTACTTAGAACTTTTTAAATTTATTTTAAATATGTTATAGTTCTAATACACTCTTTCCTTCTTCTATGTCCAATATTTTTAAGGAACTATTAATGAAAATAAAGAATTAGAAGTCATTTCCAAATTGCAACCAGGTTATGCTCTACAAGTTCATTTGTAAAGCCACTGTTAAAATTTGGAACATATTTCCCCATAAAACCTGGGTGATGAATGTGGTTAGGACACAAAGCCAACCTGCAAGATTCTACCTAAATCAAAATGTAATTAAAATGTACCATCAGTATCATTATAGAACCTGGCCATTATTTATCCAGCTGCTTCTTTGGGAAACAGTTTCCAATTTCTAACTTTGAAATTAGAGTACTTGAGCTTCATCTGTCTTCTTCATATCTCAAATCGTTTGCACAATTTTACTTGCCTTTCTCCAGCCCCAGCATACAGAAGCTTCCTCTTCAGTTATATAAATTGAGGTCTTTTATCAGTATGGAGAAACATCTCTCATTGAGAAACCATTTGCAGTTACAAGATCTTCATAAATCCTATGGTTATCTCTCAGATTTGCTGCATTCTGTTTTGTGGTCCTTTTGTGTTTCTGCATTTTTCAAGAAAGCAGATCCTCAACTGTCATCATTCAAAGGAATTAAAGACTCCCTCCACAATACAATTTTTTTTTTTATAAATTCAGGAAAGCAATTCAAAACCTAGATCATAATCAGAGTAAGTCTTTGCGTATCAAAATATGTAGAATTGATCATAGGAATGTATTTCAATATAACAAATTGAAAAATTGTTTCTCCAGATGGGGAAAGCAAGTTAAAAAGCAGTGCTCAATTGGATAAATAGCTAATTAACTCATACAGCTGGGGTAAAACATAGACCAGTGATGTTGTGTTACCATCTGAAAATTTACCTGAAAATTTAGTATAAAAAATCTGGGGACTTTTTCCCTCTATTAATATTTTCCTAAAATAGATGTATATACTTATAACTTCAAGTACCTGCCAAGATTCTCAGCTCTAATAGGTTTTGACAATTTGAGATCACACCTATAAATCCTTCTCTTTTTCTATATGTTGTTAGATTATTCCCTTTATGGAGTAGTCTTTCCCATGAAATGGAACCATTAAATTATCTAGCACAAAAAGCAATTTGAGAATCAGGTGTTTCAATTGTCTTATTCAGCAAGTAACAAAAAGAAAAAATAATTGGAACACTTATAACTTTTTTCTGAATCACAGCCCATTTGATCAGTGTGCAGTTTGGAAGGAACTCACTGTCTTTTCTGCAGTAATGGGAGGGATGAGGACATCCTTTGTTTCTTAGAGACAAGCATACTCTTTTACAGATGCTTGACTGAATGCTGCCCAGGTATTGCAAAATTCTATTCAAATGATTTAAATACACGGTCCTTCAAAACAAACCTACCCTCCGACCATCACCCCTGCCCCCCGCATCAGTTCAGCTCAGTTCAGTCACTCAGTCGAGTCCGACTCTTTGCGACCCCATGAATCGCAGCACGCCAGGCCTCCCTGTCCATCACCAACTCCCAGAGTTACTCAAACTCATCTCCATTGAGTCGGTGATGGCATCCAGCCATCTCATCCTCTGTCGTCCCCTTGTCCTCTTGTCCCCAATCCTTCCCAGCATCAGGGTCTTTTCCAATGAGTCAACTCTTCGCATGAGGTGGCCAAAGTACTGGAGTTTCAGCTTCAGCATCAGTCCTTCCAATGAACACTCAGGACTGATCTTTAGGATGGACTGGTTGGATCTCCTTGCAGTCCAAGGGACTCTCAAGAGTCTTCTCCAACACCACAGTTCAAAAGCATCAATTTTTCGGTTCTCAGCTTTCTTCACAGTCCAACTCTCACATCCATACATGACCACTGGAAAAACCATAGCCTTGACTAGACGGACCTTTCTTGGCAAAGTAATGTATCAGCTTTTTAATATGCTATCTAGGTTGGTCATAACTTTCCTTCCAAGGAGTAAGTGCCTTTTAATTTCATGGCTGCAGTCACCATCTGCAGTCATTTTGGAGCCCCAAAAAATAAAGTCTGACACTATTTCCACTGTTTCCCGATATATTTGGCATGAAGTGATGGGACCAGATGTCATACACACACACAAATAATATAAAGTTTGCTTGAATTATCAAAAAAAAAAATAACATGAGGGTTGAAGCTCCTGGTTACATCTTGAAAAATTTTCTAATGTGTCATTATTTTGAGCATCAACTATCGAAATAGTGTTATATGTTGCTCTGTTTATAATAGGGCTTCCCTGATGGCTTAGATGGTAAAGAATCTGCCAGCAATGCAGGAGACCCAGGTTTGATCCCTGGATCGGGTAGACCCATTAGTATCTGGAGTAGGAAATGACAAACTATTCCAATATTCTTTGAACAAAGGAGAAATCTGTGGACAAAGGAGCCTGGCGGGCTAGAGTCAGACATGGCTGAGCAACTAACACACTGTTTATAATAATAAGACATATACACTTTTGTTTTTAATCTACATTTTCTAAACTACTTAGAAACTAGGAGTTAAAAAAAAAAAAAAAAAGCATGCTCTCTTCTCAGCATTATTTGGAAGGCAGTAGAGAGAAAGGATGCTATTCCAAGTGTAAAGTTAAGCACTGCCAAAATAAAAATTCTAACCTCCAGATGTTAGAAATTCTGAAGCTATAAACCTTATGATAATACTTTCCCCTTTACTTTTAACTGAAAAATGTCTAATATTTAATCATGATGTGGAGATGTTTTACATCCTATGTTTGGATTCGTAGCTATTTTTCAGCTTGTCTAATTTTTGTGCAGGTTTGGAAGATATATTTTTTGTTGTTCAGGTGCTAAGCCATGTCTGACATTTTATGACCCCATGGACTGCAGTATACCAGGCTTCCCTGTCCTTCACTATCTCCAGGAGTTTGCTTAAACTCATGCCCATTGAGTCAGTGATGCCATCCAATCATCTAAACCTCTGTTATCCCCTTCTCCTCTTGCCCTCAATCTTCCCAAATTGTCATTGGGTAAAGCTGTTATGAAGAGATACTCAAATTATTTCAGTTAAGTTCTTTATTTCCTCGATGTTGCATATTTTAACATAAAAATAAATTATTTGAAATAATAATAAATACTAACAAAGATAAAATTATAATATATACTATCTATTTGCAGGCAAGAGGAGAAGGAGGTGGCAGAGGATGAGATGGTTGGATAACATCACCAACTCAATGGACATGAGTTTGAGCAAACTTCGGCAATGGTAAAGGACAGGGAAGACTAGCGTTCTCCATTTCATGGGGTCACAGAATTGGACAAGACTTAGCGACTAAACAACATACTATTTATTATTTTCTGTAAGCTCATCTGCTTGATTAATACAGGATGCTTGATAACAGCTAAACATCAGAACTACTCTGCAAGATACAAATTAATAAATCCTGGATTAAGGAAGAGAAACTAAAGTTGAGGGACAGAGTAACATCTGTGTCATCTGGGCATCCAGCCAGTGATGTCACCAAATTCTGTATTCTTCCTACGTATATTAGCTTTCCTCTAACTTCATAGGTTAAGACAACAATTATGATCTCTCCCAATTTCTAAGGACCAGGAATTTGGGAGTGACTTAACTGGGTGATTTTAGCTCAGGGTCTCTCTCAAGATGACATTTGGCTGGGCCTCCATTTATCTCAAGGCTTGATTGGGGCTGGGGAATCCACTTCCATGGTCACACACAGAGTCATTTGCAGGCTTTGATTCTTCTCTGTGTGTTGGATTGAGGTCCCCAGAACATTGACACATGGGCTTCTCTTTAAGGTGGCTTATACCATGACAGCTGAATTCCCTAAGAATGAATGGTCCAGGAGGGAGGGATGGAGAAAGGAAGAAAGACCCAGAATGAAAGCTGCAGTCTTCTTGTCATGATCTCTGAAATGATATGTCGTCAATCTCACCATATTCTATTATTAGACCTCAGTCACTAAGACTAGCCTACACTCAAGGAGTGGGAAATCAATCTCCATCATCTTGATAAGGGAGCACTAGAAAAAGTGTGGTTCTATTTTTTAAACCACCATACAACTCTTGTAGACTGTTTCCATCTCTGTTTTGTCACATGTAAAGTACCATATTTTTTTTCATGGAGGATTGTGAATATAAAATTGAAGTCAGGAATCTCCCGATTCTACCCTGTTAATGTATCAGTTAACCTTCACAAAGTGGATAGTTTATTTTCTTCTCAGGAAATAAATCAATCCCCATGTTGCTCAGTAACTGTGGCCAAAATAGGATGTAATAAGAGGGAAATATAAAAAGTGCTGCTTGCAAATTGGTGTAATTTACATTTATTGAAGAAATACAATATAGCATGAAATATATCCTAGTGAACTAGAACCCAAATTAGTCAGCAACACCATCATCTTTCCTTTAAAGTGTTTCAGCTGCCTACACAAAGCAACTCTGTACAGGTTTAGATTACCCCAGAGTGCAAACAAACACATTTTCCTTATGGACACGGCGGCGGGAGCCTGTGCTCCATTAAGCTCTGTAATATGAACTGACATGGTGGGGGTTTATGTGCTTTTCCTATCTTTAGAATTTGACTCACTGTTGCATTCTTGTATGTATGTTCACTTATTATGGATTCACAAATGGATATGGTCAGAGATTATTTCTAGACAATCAATCAATACTCCTTTACTTGTATTAATAATTAATTAAACTTTGTAAGCATGGTGGGAAGGAAACTGGGAGACAGAATAAGTATTCTAAGAATGTGCTGTACTACAAAAGTCAAATAAAAGTACAAATATACCTGAAGGCGCTACATGATACAATCATTTATTCAAAAATATTATATTTAAGCAACATTCACTAAGTGCCCTAAAAATTGGAAGTAGAAAATGCATCAAATAGAGAAAGACCCAGCTCTTTGTTATCTCAAGCCAAGATGGTGGGGTGAGGATAGATACTAATCCAATAACCATGTAACCAATTATCACCCTAAAATATTCTAAATTCTAGAAAGAAGGCCTGGGAGAAGATATCTACTCAGAAACAGAAATGATTATCTAAACTGATACATAGGTAGCTACTCAGCAAACAGACTAGAAGCAGGGGCAAAGTTCCAGGCAGAAGACAGAGCAACTTCAAATACCTGCAAGCATAAAGAGACTGAAAGATCATTGTGGCTGCCTCCTGAAAGAGCAAGTGGTGGGGGATGGGTGAATCAGTTGGGAATAGAAACTGGAGACCTAAGTGGGTGTGAGCTCCAGATGAAACTCTGAATTCTTATCCCCAAAGAGAAAGACATCACGGAAAGGAATTTGGTAGCTGAGTGTCATGATTAGATTTGCATTTTTTTTTTTTTTTAATCTTACAAAAAGGAATAGGGAGGGGATTGAGTCCAGATAAAGCAGGATAGTAATTTGAACAAGGCTGCTGATGGGGAACACAGAGAAGGGTTAGTATATTCGTTACGGACTAAATGTTTGTGTGCCTCCAAAATTCATTCCTTAAAGCCTTAACTCCAATTGTAATAATACTTGGAAGCGAGACTTCAGGATATAAATGGTTTAGATGAGATCAGGAGGATGGGGCCCTCAAGATGAGATTAGAGTTGCTATAAGAGGAAGAGACAGATACTAGAGTTTGCTTGGTCTTTTGACTTGTGAGCATACAGTGAGAAGGCAGATGTCTATAATCCAGGAGGACTCTGATCAGGAACAGAGTTTGTGGCTCTTTGATTATAGACATCCCAGTCACCGGAGCTTTAAGAAGTAAATATTTATTGTTTAAGCTACTGAATCTATAATATGTTTTTATAGGAACCTGAGCTAAAACAATAGCCATAGAAGAGGTGAACTGAATATATAGGAAGAAGGAGTGAGTTGTCAATGTTATTTTTAGATGATATGCTTCAGCAGTAGATACCACAAAGGAAGAAAGTCAAGGAAGAGCTTCTGTTTAGGTTGGGGCGGGGGGGTCCTCGGGCAGTAACTACACACTCAGATGGAGTAGAACTTGAGCTGTCTTTGAAGTTTTAAGTCGGTAGGGTCATCTAAGCAGCTAGACTTACAGCCCTGGAAATCAGAGATGGCATCTGGGTTAGAGATACTCTTTGGGAGTCATTGATTCTAGATAAATAAAGGCATGTGTGAAAATGTTCAAGAAGGGAACACAAAGTAAGAAAAAAAGAGACCAAGGACTGCCTAGCTATTAAAGACCAACAATGTTTAAAAGCTTTGTATTCAAAGGAACAGCTGTAGGGCAAGGGTTCATTGCAGCAACTTCATATCCATTTTTCTTGAAGGAAGAGACAAACACGTGGGTGTCTGAGCCTCTGAGAGATGGAGGGATGAGAAAACTGTAGAGTATGGACTTAGTTAACAGAGGAGGACATGGTCATCTTAAACAGGATCACCATTGTGCAGGAAGGAGGCCAGATAGAAACTGGAGTGGGGAAGGGATAGTGTCAAACTCGCAGAATAAAATTAAATGACTTATGACCGAACCTAATTTAAAGATCATGTTCTGGCTTTTCTGTCAATGTTCTCCTTCATTCCAGAAACGTTATCCCACATACAAGTGAGGAAAGAAATGCATTATTTTGCTAATAACCAATCTGTGTTATGAATTCACAGGCAGCAGATGTGATGGAAAGATAACATCTTTGAGTGGAAGAATGATGGAAAATGGTGTGAAGACGCACTTGTCTGTGCTGACTCTGAAGAACTAGAGGCATCAAGGACAGTGTGGTGGGTGAGAGGCTGACTAACAGTGCTCAGGGCTCCAGTGCACAAGGCTAGGAGGACAGACATTTCCGACAATAAGAAGACACTGAGGCAGGGGAATTCCTCAAAGGGAAGACTGAACCCCGAGCCTGAGGAACAAAACAGCAGTCAAAGGGTTTTAGACTTTCTTAGAGTGAGAAGCTTTCGAAACATTTGGTCAGGAAAGTGGCAGGAAGAAAACGAGCATTTTAAAGAAAACCAATTTCTTTTGCCCATCACCGTGGAAAGAAGGACCTGAGTGAAATGGTAGAAAAAAGGCACAGATTTCTTAAAGGCAAAAATTGGTGTACAGAGTACACAAGATACTTCTATATTTTATACTGGAAGAGAATTAGGTTTTCATTTTATTAGTCATGATTATAAGGATATGTAAAAATATGAATAATTGGAATGAAATAGTAGGATTAAAGGGAAGCCTAATGCTTGTCATTCTCCATATGAAAATTCTAAGTCTAGAAAGAGGGAAAAGTAAAAATGTATCCAAGGAAATAATTGTCACTCTTATATTTTTGAAAAAGGATTATGAGAAAGAGAGAGGAAGGCGGGGATATAAAAGAGGGGAAGAAAGAAAGAAACAAAGATTAAACTTGCAACAGAAGAATTAGAAAGACTTTTGTTGAAAATACTAATGATTTGCCAGGATTCTGGATTTTCAGTGTCCTTGACTTTGCACAGACTCTGGTCATTAAAAGAGTTCAAAACACAATAACAAAAAACCAATGACAAAAGAAAACAAACAAACCAAAAGGCCTTCTATTATGTCAGCAATATGGATCTGAAATTACAGAATTGGTGTCAATGGCAGTGAGAAAAGATATGAGGAAGTTAGGAGTATGTGCCTATAGAATTAGAAAGTAATTCTCAAGAGGTATTTAAACATAGATAGATTAAACATGATGTCCATCTAAAAGCAAATGGATGCTGAACTAAGACAGAGAGGAGTTCAGTCCAGTTCAGTTGCTCAGTCATGTCTGACTCTTTGAGACCCCATGCACTGCAGCACACCAGGCCTCCCTGTCCATCACCAACTCCCGGAGCTTACTCAAACTCATGTCTATTGAGTCAGTGATGCCATCCAACCATCGCATCCTCTGTCATCCCGTTCTCCTCCTGCCTTCAATCATTCCCAGCATCGGGGTCTTTTCAAATGAGTGAGAGAGGAGACCAACAATATAAATCTGAAATTATAGAGAAGCAGCTGATTTAACATGTTCAGCTTTTTTTTTTCCCCATTCCAGTACAAGGAAACTATGCCATCACCGTCGTTGATGGCTATTCTTGCTCCTGAATTAGATTAGGAGTTTGTCGATTTAGAGTAGGTATGGTGAATGAACTGATTGGGCTGGGGAAGGGATAGGAAAAAAAAAAAGAAAAATCAAAACAAAACTACCTGCAAATGTACTGGAAAAAAGTAGGGTAGGTAATGACACAGGGACAACTTAAACCTGTCAAAATATAGTTCTCAAAATACCGAGAACACTTCTATCATATAATAGATTGTAAAATTGTGTCAGAATTTACTTAACTCAGGAATGATGGAAACACACAGATGACTACATCAATTCAAAAGAGATGCAAAATAACATGGAATTGTAGTTTGAAGGGAAGAAAGGAATACTGTGACACACTTATACAGTTTTAGACAAATGTAAAATATCTGGTCCCGAATCAATTATATAAAGCTATGTACTCTACCCAGTCATGCCTTATGCTCCCTGTAAGAAAATGCAATTATCATGATATTAATATGTTTATTTTCATATTTATATATTTTAATCCATCTAAATATATCTACAGGCACAGTACTAAATCTGGCATTTTTTGTGTGTGATTTGTTGTTGTCAAAAGCAGTTGACAACATAGCTAGCGAGCCAGTATGACAGTGGAGAGTATCAGAAACAATAAAAGCAATTTGAATTTCATGCTTATTTCAGCACATAAGAATACAGGATTCTTTAGGGTTCAGGAAACACTTTTTGCCACAAGAAACAACAAATAGCAAGTCAATATTTCATAATAGCTGGAAAGAAACAATGACGCACACAAACACAATCCCATTTTCTGCCAAGAATGAGCACTACAGTAGTTGAAGTTGGTCACTTAATTTTTTTTCATGGTAATATTGCTGAAATTAGTTTCTCCCTATTACAGTCTTAATTGCTCTTTTTTTCCTATTTGAAGGAACTAATAAAAATACTTATATGACCTACATAATAGAGTTCCACAAGGAAAGAAGCATCTGTTCCTATTAGGACAGTAAATATCCTCTTAGAAAATTAGTGGTAGAGAAGAGCTTCGATGCTACTCTAAAACATACTTTATCTTAAGGAAAAAATAAAAACTGGCATTTTTTTTTTCACCCAAGTCTGACTTTGACTTCCTAGTCACTTTAGGGACTCCTTTATTTTCTTTTGAAAATTCCACTGGTGTTTCCCATCATATCTTAATTATTTCTCTTTTCTTTCCCTCCATCCATCCCTCATTAGAATTTTAGGATTAGAGTTTTGGAGAGATTGGGATTGACATATGTTTACTACTATGTATAAAATAGATGGCTAATGAGAACCTATTGTGTAGCACAGAAAACTATACTCAGTGCTCTGTCATGACCTAAATGGGAAAGAAATCCAAAAAAAGAGGGGATATAAGTATACGTATAACTGATTCACTTCGCTGTACAGTGGAATCTAACGCAACATTGTAAAGCAACTACAAGGGAGCTCTCAGTTACTTAAGTCATGCCTGACTCTGTTCCGCTCTAAAGCAACTTTGCACTCACACTCAATTGCTTCAACCTCCTCCCACACTTCGCAACCCTATCAACTGTAGCCCACTAACCTCCTCAGCCCAACGGAGTCTCCAGACAAGAACACTGGAGTGGGTTGCCTACCCTCCTCCAGGGGATCTTCCCCACCCAGGGATTGAATCTGCGTCTCCTGCATTGCCAGCAGATTCTTTAACCTCTGAGCCCCTGGGGAAGTCCAAAGCAATTATACTGCAATAAAAATTAATTAAAAAAAAAAGAATTGTGAATTTATTTTTCTACAAAGTCTGAGGCCCCAGGCTGCTTCCCTTCTATTTGCACAAGATCCACTTCATTTGCCCTCTTTCCTTTTTAGCAACTAAACTTGATCTGTTTGGGAACTCAAATTGCCCAAAATATTGTCCTCCCTTCCTGCCCTTTTTGTTTCCCAAGCTTTGTTCCTGGAACTGTCAAATGGCAAATACCACAGTCTTTTAAAAATGTGATACCTTCTGTCAGAATTGAAGCTGAAACTTTTAGTCTTTCTTATTAATGGGTCTGATGGTGGTTGTCAATGGTAAAATGAAATTCAAATTGGGAGGGGAAGGGTCTCAGCCTCTGGCCATGGAAAGAGGCTACTTAAGTTGTGCCAAGGAGAAAAGGGAATCAAGGCTGCTCTGTGTGGGCTACACACAGTTCCAATTTTAATTTGAAAAAGGTTGACTGTGAGTTCCCAGATTATTTTCTAAATTGTTATAGTCACAGAATATACAAATTACTGAATACCAGTGATAGAGCTTTACCAATGTAGTATAAACTCTCTCTCAGATGAATTATCCTCTATTTAACATCTTTAAGAGTGGTATTTAATATTTCATGGGGCACTTCAAAGTTTCACTGTTTCCCACTGCAGCCTAGGCCATTTCCATTGGGGTGGCACTATTTATAGATATCCCAGATCTGCTTTTAATAACATCCACCCTAATAACATTTGAAAAATTGAACCTATTTTGCATTTCAATTATTTTAAGACAGTTAACATGATTATATGAATTATTTCATCCATATGTGTATATGGTTTATATATACATAGCCATGTATATATGGCTACATAAATGTTATTTTCTTTTAATTTTCTTTCATGGCTTTTTTTTTCTCGTTGGAAATACTTTTAATCAAAGGAAATATTATTTAACTGTCTGAACAAACACCTAGATTGTAGTTAGGGTTTAATAAGCATCTATTCCCTATTTTTTCTATGAACAATATTTTTGTTTTTGACATTCATTAAGCTTACAAGTAATAAAATGTCTTGATTTTACTCCACAAATCACTCTTTCCATACATTAATCTTGTGAATGATTTTATAGATGCATCCATGCTTCCCTTGTGGCTTAGCTGGTAAAGAATCTACCTGCAATGCGGGAGACCTGGGTTCGATCCCTGGGTTGGGAAGATTCCCTGGAGAAGGGAAAGGCTACCCACTCCAGTATTCTGGCCTGGAGAATTCCATGGGGTTGCAAAGAGTCAGACACGACTGAGCGACTTTCACTCACTCACTCCATGTTAAATCCTTCAAGTTGCTCAGGCTAATGTATTGGAGGGAGGGGGCCTTGAATAATCTCTCTCTCATATCATCCATTAGCTTCCTAACTATTCTCCTGCTTTCACTGTGTCCAGTCTGGTCTAATCTTCACAGAGCAGCAAGGGATCCCTTTAAATCCTAAAGATCACTCCTTAGCTGAAAACCATAAGAAGCCAAATGTCCTTTCTGCAGCCCACTGGGCTGTACAGGATCTCAGTTCCAGTAACTTTGCTGATTTTCTGTCTTGCCGCAATGCCCACCACACTCCCCATGTTCACCACGCACACTCCCTTATTCATCCTGGGACTCAGATCAATGTTCCTTCTCTTAAGTCCCACTTTAGGTCTTCCTCTTTTGAAAAAAATTATTTTTGGATAACCACATGAATTATTTCTTCCTCTTATCCAAACTCTTACTCAATGCCTATCTTCTTAGTGAGATACCTCTTGACTCCGGTATTTAACAGTTCAGCCTGCAGTTCCAGAGTCACCCCTGGACTAATTCTCTTCCCCCATAATGTTCACATTTCATCCAGGCACTATCACTTTCAAAACAGTGTATGGCATGTTCATTGTTATTTTCTGTTTCTTCCAGGTAGAAAAGCAGACTCACAGTTCATAAATGTAGGGACCACTGTCCCTATATATCCCTGATGTGATCTAACTCCCTGACATAGTGTCTGAAGTTTAGACAAACAATAGCTGGTTTGTTTTGTTTTTCTAATCCAGATTTCACATTTATTCATATACAATTTTATTTTGGTTAAATTCTTATAGTCATTAAAGTTTGTGTAGGGCATATGATTTTTTGACCTTATCATCCAATATATAAGACAAACCTAGCAACCTTGTTTAACTTGTGTATTTTACATACAGAAATTTGCTGCTAAGAATTCTGTTTCTCACAGCCAAGGCCAAGTATAGAGCTGTGTACCATGCTCATTTTAATCAAGATGGCACTGTTCCTATAAACAATTTTTTATGAATATTCTATTCAAATAAAATATTTAATGATTAGTGCAATCACAGTCCACATTTCCTTAAAATATCCTCAAATTATTTTGAGAAAATCCATCAGCTGCATGACTGAATTCAACGTGTATTATGTTTGCATTTTAATTTAATTTTACTAAGCCCATGATAACATTTTTTTTTCAGTTTGATACAACTGAATCATAGTGGCATCTAACAATTATCACTGCTTTTATTTTTTTTTTTATTTTTATTTTTTTTTTATTAGTTGGAGGCTAATTACTTCACAACATTTCAGTGGGTTTTGTCATACATTGATATGAATCAGCCATAGAGTTACACGTATTCCTAATCCCGATCCCCCCTCCCACCTCCCTCTCCACCCGATTCTTCTGCTTTTATTTTTAAGAGCTCACAAATGCACTGAGCATTAAAAAACAAAAATCAAAAACTTTTGAAACACAGTGACTAGGATTCACTTTATGTGTTTTAGAAAACAGGGAATCTTATGTCAAATTCTGGGATTTTTTTATTCTCATTTTTTCATCATTATTTGCATGTTTTTCTCATTCATTCATTCATTCAGTCAGTCAGTCATTCAATTTCTCTTTCATAGGTTAATAAGAGCCAATGGATACAAATGCACATTAATATACATCAGATTAAGACAAGAACTTAGTATTATAAGTGCTTTCAAGGAAGGGTCTTATATTATTTATAGTCACATTTCTTAATTATCTGAAAATTGTACAAGTAGGTAATCTAAAAACACTAGCCGAACTGTAATACATCACATAATATGGTCAACATTCCATTTTTATTATTTATCTCTTTATTGCAACTCAACAAATTTGAATGAAGCCTCTATGATAGGCAACTACTAACAGACATTAATCCTTGGGAAGTTGAGAAAGAGAAGTAGATGTGAAAGAAAGACTAGTATGAGAAATTCTTCAGGAGCTTACAATTGTATAGGAAAGTAGGCAGTATCATTATTCTAGCATAATCTTTCAAAAACAGAGAACTTTATATACTAAAGAAATGTGTGTATGTCTGAGGGCACACATACATTCTGTCAGAATATGCTGGTGTCACCCTGACTGCCTGATTTTAAAAATTACAACTTCAGAAAATTAATAACTTCCAATGTGTCAAAGATTTGGCTGTTGCTAGTTGATACACTCCTAGACACTGTGAGTTCTCATCCATCCTTAAACATGATTCAGCATTTACTGATTAGATATTATTGCAATCCTTCATCAGAGTTAAATACTTCATATATAAGAATTAAGGGTTTAAAACTATTTTATCTTACACAAAATCTTTGAAATAATTCATGTCACAATGATTTCTCTGTAAAATAATTAATACAATCTATCATGACATGCTTACGTTTTACTCTAATGTATCAAGACTCATAGTTCTATATTACCACACAGATACCAGGACTGGGATGAAGATGATGGAACAGAAGGACATGGAGCTCACCTCCTCCCACAAACACAGACATCATATTTGGTTGCTTAGCTGTGCATTAACAACTGCACTATATGCCTCCCCTGAAATATCAACTCCCCCCAAAATGATGGGAAATGAAAAAAAATTTATGATTAAATAATTGAACTGTGAAGTTTTATTTCTTTTTCTTTTTTACAATTACTTGCTCAAAATCAGATCATTCCTTTAAAAAGTTTAAAAATACCTCAAAAGTATTATTAGTTAGGTTTCTGTCTGTGTGGTAGGTCAGTTATCCTACTTAAATTTTTGCAGATGTTAAATGGTTTGCTGGAAAATAAGACATTCATTTCTACTTTAACTATATGAATGAAGTTTTGATGCAATATAAGAAGAAAAAAAATGGTGATATGAATATAAAGATCATTACAAAGTATGGACTTACTACTGATACTCTGGATTATGTTTTCTAACACAGAAATGGAAACAAACAAAGAAGTGAAAGAAGAAATAGGCATACCAAGAACTAAGCATGTTGAAGTGCTTCTATGGCAATTATCTTCCCTTTTCTAATACATTGAGAGAATTAGCTGTTACTATATTATAAGGGAACAATAAGACTGTTTTGAATGCAGAGTTCCAAAGAATAGCAAGGAGAGATAAGAAAGCCTTCCTCAGTGATCAATGCAAAGAAAGAGAGGAAAATAATATAATGGGAAAGACGAGAGATCTCTACAAGAAAAGTAAAGATACAAAGGGATACATTTCATGCAAAGATGGGCACAGTAGAGGACAAAAATTGTATGGACCTAACAGAAGCAGAAGATATTAAGAAGAGGTGGCAAGAATACACAGAAGAACTATACAAAAAAAGATCTTCATAACCGAGATAACCATGATGGCCAGACATCATGGAATGTGAAGTCAAGTGGGCCTTAGGAAGCACCACTATGAACAAAGCTAGTGGAGGTAATGGAATTCAAGGTGAGCTATCTCAAATCCTAAAAGATGATGATATGAAAGTGCTGCACTCAATATGCCAGTAAATTTTGAAAACTCAGCAGTGGCCCCAGGACTGGAAAAGGTCAGTTTTCATTCCAATCCCAAAGAAAGACAATGCCAAATAATGTTCAAACTAACACACAATTGCACTCATCTCACACGCTAGCAAAGTAATGCTCAAAATTCTCCAAGCCAGGCTTCAATAGTACGTGAACTGTGAACTTCCAGATGTTCAAGCTGGATTTAGAAAAGGCAGAGGAACCAGGGATCAAATTGCCAATATCTATTGGATCATCAAAAAAGCAAGAGAGTTTCAGAAAAATATCTATTTCTGCTTTATTGACTATGCCAAAGCCTTTGACTGCGTGTATCACCACAAACTGTGGAAAATTCCTCAAGCGATGGGAATTCAAGACCACTTTACCTGCCTCCTGAGAAATCTGTGTGCAGGTCAAGAAGCAACAGTTAGAACTGGACACTGAACAACAGACTGGTTCCAAATCAGGAAAGGAGTACATCAAGGCTGTATATTGTCACCCTCCTTATGTAACTTATATGCAGAGTACATCATGTGAAATGCCAGGCTGGATGAAGCACAAGATGAAATCAAGATTGCTGGGAGAAATATCAATAACCTCAGATATGCAGATGACACCATCCTTATGGCAGGAAGCAAAGAAGAACTAAAGAGGCTTTTGATGAGAGTGAAAGAGGAGAGTGAAAAAGTTGGTTTAAAACTTAACACTCTTCTAAGAATTTGTCCATTTCTTCCAAGTTGTACATTTTATTGGCATAGAGCTGCTGGTAGTAGTCTCTTATGATCCTTTGTATTTGTGTTGTCTGTTGTGATCTCTCGATTTTCATTTCTAATTTTGTTAATTTGGTTCTTCTCTCTTTGTTTCTTAATGAGTCTTGCTAATGGTTTGTCAATTTTGTTTATTTTTTCAAAAAACCAGCTTTTAGCTTTGTTGATTTTTGCTATGGTCTCTTTTGTTTCTTTTGCATTTATTTCTGCCCTAATTTTTAAGATTTCTTTCCTTCGACTAACCCTGGGGTTCTTCATTTCTTCCTTCTATAATTGCTTTAGGTGTAGAGTTAGGTTATTTAATTGGTTTTTTTCCTGTTTCTTGATGTAAGCCTGTAATGCTATGAACCTTCCCCTTAGCACTGCTTTTACAGTTTCCCATAGGTTTTGGGTTGTTGTGTTTTCATTTCAATTCATTTCTATGCATATTTTGATTTCTTTTTTTATTTCTTCTATGATTTGTTGGTTATTCAGAAGAGTGTTATTTAGCCTCCATATGTTTGAATTTTTAACAATTGTTTTCCTGTAACTGAGATCTAATCTTACTGCACTGTGGTCAGAAAAGATGACTGGAATGATTTCAAGTTTTTTGAATTTTCCAAGACCAGATTCATGGCCCAGGATGTGATCTATTCTGGAGAAGGTTCCATGTGCACTTGAGAAAAAGGTGAAGTTGATTGTTTGGGGGTGAAATGTCCTATAGATATCAATTAGGTCTCGCTGGTCCATTGTGTCATTTAAGGTTTGTGTTTCCTTGTTAATTTTCTGTTTAGTTGATCTATCCATAGTTGTGAGTGGGATATTAAATAATTTCACAATTTGTATGGAAATACAAAAACCTCGAATAGCCAAAGTAATCTTGAGAAAGAAGAATGGAACTGGAGGAATCAACCTGCCTGACTTCAGGCTCTACTACAAATCCACAATCATCAAGACAGTATGGTACTGGCACAAAGACAGAAATATAGATCAATGGAACAGAATTGAAAGCCCAGAGACAAATCCACGAACCTATGGACAGCTCATCTTCGACAAAGGAGGCAAGGATATACAATGGAAAAAAGACAACCTCTTTAAACAAGTGGTGCTGGGAAAACTGGTCAACCACTTGTAAAAGAATGAAACTAGAACACTTTCTAACACCATACACAAAAATAAACTCAAAATGGATTAAAGATCTAAATGTAAGACCAGGAACTATAAAACTTCTAGAGGAGAACATAGGCAAAACACTCTCCGACATAAATCACAGCAGGACCCTCTATGACCCACCTCCCAGAATATTGGAAATAAAAGCAAAACTAAACAAATGGGACCTAATGAAACTTAAAACCTTTTGCACAACAAAGGAAACTATAAGCAAGGTGAAAAGACAGCCCTCAGATTGGGAGAAAATAATAGCAAATGAAGCAACAGACAAAGGATTAATCTCAAAAATATACAAGCAACTCCTGCAGCTCAATTCCAGAAAAATAAATGACCCAATCAAAAAATGGGCCAAAGAACTAATCAGACATTTCTCCAAAGAAGACATACAGATGGCTAACAAACACATGCAAAGATGCTCAACATTATTCATTATCAGAGAAATGCAAATCAAAACCACAATGAGGTACCATTACATGCCAGCCAGGATGGCTGCTATCCAAAAGTCTACAAGCAATAAATGCTGGAGAGGGTGTGGAGAAAAGGGAACCCTCTTACACTGTTGGTGGGAATGCAAACTAGTACAGCCACTATGGAGAACAGTGTGGAGATTTCTTAAAAAACTGGACATAGAACTGCCATATGACCCAGCAATCCCACTTCTGGGCATACACACTGAGGAAACCAGATCTGAAAGAGACACGTGCACCCCAATGTTCATCGCAGCACTGTTTATAATAGCCAGGACATGGAAGCAACCTAGATGCCCATCAGCAGATGAATGGATAAGGAAGCTGTGGTACATATACACCATGGAATATTACTCAGCCATTAAAAAGAATTCATTTGAACCAGTCCTAATGAGATGGATGAAGCTGGAGCCCCTTATACAGAGTGAAGTAAGCCAGAAAGATAAAGAACATTACAGCATACTGACACATGTATATGGAATTTAGAAAGGTGATAACGATAACCCTATATGCAGAACAGAAAAAGAGACACAGAAATACAGAACAGACTTTTGAACTTTGTGGGAGAATGTGAGGGTGGGATATTTCAAAAGAACAGCATGTATACTATCTATGGTGAAACAGATCACCAGCCCAGGTGGGATGCACGAGACAAGTGCTCCGGCCTGGTGCACTGGGAAGACCCAGAGGAATCGGGTGGAGAGGGAGGTGGGAGGGGGGATCGGGATTGGGAATACATGTAAATCTATGGCTGATTCATATCAATGTATGACAAAACCCACTGGAAAAAAAAATAATAATAATAATAAAAAAAAAAAAAAAGAAGCATGGTACCATTAAAAAAAAAAAAAAAAAAAACTGGAAATAGAACTGCCATATGACCCAGCAATTCCACTTCTGGGCATACACACTGAGGAAACCAGATCTGAAAGAGACATGTGCACCCCAATGTTCATCGCA
Organism: Dama dama; assembly: GCF_033118175.1. Lineage (NCBI taxonomy): Eukaryota > Metazoa > Chordata > Mammalia > Artiodactyla > Cervidae > Dama > Dama dama. The sequence continues at coordinate 59,447,551 of NC_083705.1, read as the reverse complement.
GCACTGTTTATAATAGCCAGGACATGGAAGCAACCTAGATGCCCATCAGCAGACTGATGGATAAGGAAGCTATGGTACATATACACCATGGAATATTACTCAGCCATTAAAAAGAATCATTTGAACCAGTTCTAATGAGATGGATGAAACTGGAGCCCATTATACAGAGTGAAGTAAGCCAGAAAGATAAAGAACATTACAGCATACTAACACATATATATGAAATTTAGAAAGATGGTAATGATAACCCTATATGCAAAACAGAAAACGAGACACAGATGTATAGAACAGACTTTTGGACTCTGTGGGAGAAGGCGAGGGTGGGATGTTTCGAGAGAACAGCATCAAAACATGTATATTATCGAGGGTGAAACAGATCACCAGCCCAGGTGGGATGCATGAGACAAGTGCTTGGGCCTGGTGCACTGGGAAGACCCAGAGGAATCGGGTGGACAGGGAGGTGGGAGGGGGGATCGGGATGGGGAATACATGTAACACATGGCTGATTCTTTCAATGTATGACAAAACCCACTGCAATGTTGTGAAGTAATTAGCCTCCAACTAATAAAAACAAATGAAAAACAAAAAAAACTTAACACTCAGAAAACTAAGATCATGGCATCCAGTCCCATCACTTCATGGCAAATACATGGGGAAACAATGGAAACATTTAGAGACTTTATTTTTGGGGGCTCCAAAATGACTGCAGATGGTGACTGCAGCCAAGAAATTAAAAGACACTTGCTCCTTGGAAGAAATGCTATGACCAACCTAGACAGCATATTAAAAAGCAGAGACAGGACGTTGCCAACAGAGGTCTATCTAGTCAAAGCTATGGTTTTTCCAGTAGTCATGTAGAAGTGTGAGATTTGGACTATAAAGAAATCTGAGTGCCAAAGAATTGATACATTTGAACTGTGGTGTTGGAGAAGACTCTTGAGAGTTCCTTGGACTGCAAGGAGATCAAACTAGTCCATCCTAAGGGAAATCAGTCCTAAATATTCATTGGAAGGACTGAGGCTGAAGCTGAAACTCCAATACTCTGCCACCTGATGCAAAGAACTGACTCATTGGAAACGGGTCAGGCAGGAGGAGAAGGGGACGACAGAAGATGAGATGGTTGGATGGCATCACCAACTCGATGGACATGAATTTGAGCAACCTTCAGGAGTTGGTGATGGGCAGAGAGTCGTGGCAAGCTGCAGTCCATGGGGTCACAGAGTCGGACAGGACTGAACGATTGAACTGATATTGATAACTTATTTCTATTACATTCAGAGAATAGCTGTTACTATATTATAAGGAAACAATAAGGCTTAATAGAAAATACTGCGTTAGCAGATCACTTTATGTTTCTATTGATAGTTTCTCAAAACTCATTCTAAAGTAATTATAGACACAAAATCAGAAAATATTTTCTATACCATGATATCTGTAAGTAACATACTGTAACTCTCTGGTTAAATATCTCGCTGTTTTTGAAATTTGAAAGTTATGATTCATGATATCCTATTGAAAATCCAATTTTCTCTTTGATCTTCATTAGATAATTGAAATATGAAGAACTGCAAGCAAACTAATAATTTAATTTAAACCATTTTGAATACGCAGAAGTCGAAAGAGATGACAATTCATTGAGTACCATAGAACAAGTACAGCTTACATGCTGGATATTAAAAGGTATGTTTTGGATCCAGCGGTAGAGTGGACGCAGCTGTCACTACCACCGTTTCCTATAAAATCACCTTTCATCCAGGGTGTGTTCACAAAAGTTTGTCTTTCTCAAATAATACATATTAGACAGGATATATAGCCATACTTTTCTCATCTCTGAAATTACATGGCAGAGAACAATGCAAACACATACACACACAATCATAAGGGGATTTAGTGCAAGACTAACTTATCATTTCAAAACAGTGGGGAAAAAAAGATAAATCACTTCAAAATATTTCTACGACAATAGGTTAGTCATCTAGTAAAGAATAAGGTTACTACTTCAAGCAGGATACAAAAATAAATTCTGTAGAGATCAAAAAATTTTGTTGTTGTTGTATAGTCGCTGAGTCATGTCCAACTCTTATGACCACATGGGCTGTAACCCGTCAGGCTCTTCTTTCAGTGGGATTTTCCAGGCAAGAATACAGGAATGGGTTGCATTTCCTTCTCTAGGGGATCCTTCCAACTCAGGGATTGAACCCATGTCTGTGTCCTGCATTGGCATGTGGAGTCTTTACCACTGGACCATCAGTCCAAACAAAACTTTACACATATATAGAAAGTGCACTTGACAAAACAACAGGAGAAATTTTTGTAGCTTAAAGTCAGAAATAACAAAACAATTATAAACTCAAAAATACAAATGAAAATGCTGATAAATCCAAGTATATAAAAAATAAATATGCATAAAAGCAACAACAATATAAAGTAAAAGAAAAAAATACAAACCGGAGAAACATTTGCAGCTCATCTCATGGACAAACTGTTAATTATCTTAAAACATATAAAATTCCTGGAAAAGTAAGGAAAAATTCAAAACTCAGTGTAAAATTACACAAAGAATACAAATATTTCACCACAAAATACATGCGCAATCTTATGAAAAGCCATGGAACCTCAGTCATCATTAGAATAATTCATAATTAAAACTACAGGAGATTTTACACTTATTAAACTGTCAAATATAAATTTTAAAAACTATGTTGGTAATAAAGTATGAACTCTAGCAGAGTGTGGAGGACAGGGAAGCCTGGCATGCTGCAATCCATAGGATCTTGAAGAGTCAGACATGAATGAGCGACTGAACAACAAGAAAATATGAAGAGAAAGATTGTCATATAAAAATTCCTCAGTTTTACATGGAACACAGCTCAGTGTTGTGTGCCAGGCTGGACTGGAGTGGGGTTTGGGGGAGAACAGACACATGTATTTGCATGGCTGAGTCTCTTTGCTCTTCACCTAAAGCTACTACAACACTGTTAATCACTTTTACCGCAATACAAAATATTTTTGGTGTTAAAAAAATTAAAATAGACGTAAAAGAAATTCGTCAGTCTTAATTTTTAGTACAAGAAATATCAGTAGATAAGGTCCATACTATGAAAAATTCTTTAGAACCTTTAATACGTTTTAGAAGTAAAAAAAGTTCCTAAAACCATAACATTTGAAAACGACTGACTAGAGTAAAGGAAGACCCATCATATTTATCTCTGGATCTTGTTAAGGACAAAGATAACACCAATGACAGGTCATTTTTAGGAGTGTGTAGGTAGAAGGGGTGGATGATGGTGAGTATTACTGAAATAACTGTTTTATAAATGAACTATTTTTCTCTCAGTGAATTGTCACAACTAGTCTCACTTTGCAAGGAGTGTGTGTGTGTGGTTTTTTTTTTTTCAAAATAATTAATCTCATTTGTCTAATATAAAACTGCCAATGGAAATAGCTCAACAGGGGAGTATAAACAAAAACATTTTTTGTTCTGTTCATTTTTCATGTGTATTCTTCCTTAGCTCGGTCAACTGAAGCATATTAATACTTCTCTCCATCAAGCTGTGATATGGTTAAATGAGCTTGAAATTACTACAAAATGGTGCTTTTAAAAAATGGTTGAAATGTTCACAAATGCTAAATTTAAAAGCACCAAGCTTTTTTCAGTTAGAGAATTTTGTGGCTATTACTGGAGATCAAGCCTGTCATAAGAATCAAATGCTATCATTCAGCTTAGTATTATATCTTTGATCCTGGCAGATCTATGTTTTTGACATAAAAATCAAGCCAAGCCGCCTCCCTTTGTCTGTTCACAAGATCCTTGTTGACTTGTGATGGAAAAAAAAAAATGCAAAATCACTGAGATGCTATATACTACTTTGGTGAATTACTTTTCATCTTACTTCTATACCTGGGAATTGTTCTTTCATCCCAGAGAAATCTGTTTAAACTCTTCAAACTCCCTGTGTTTAATTTTACTAGCCTTTGAAACATTTATTCTTCTAAAGAATACATGAATAATTATTAAGGAATCAAAAATTTGAGCAAAAAAAAAAGTGTTATACATCTTTTTCTTTGTATCATTAAAAATATCCAAGATGCTCCTGCCTTGTGAGATAGTTTTAGAAGAATAAAAAATCAATTTACCCAAATTAATTATAAATTGTTATATGTTGAGCCATTGGTAAGCTGCTGCTGTTTAATCACTAAGCCGTGTCCAACTCTTTGAGACCCCATGGATTGTAACCCACTTGGCTCCTCTGTCCATGGAATTTTCCAGGCAAGAATACTGGAGTGGGTTGCCATTTCTTCTTCCAGGGGATCTTCCCGACCCAGGGATCGAACCTGCGTTTCTGGTGTCTCTGATATTTCTTGCACTGGGAGGTGAATTCTTTACTACTGAGCCATCTTAGTAACTCTATTGGTAATCTATCCTTTTTCATTTTTTATTTAGATGGGTGGCAGTTTTAATATGAGTTCTGTTGTAGTTCTTCACTAGAAAAGTACTCCTCATTTGGCTCTGGATAGACTGTGGTTGCTTTGAGTAGGGTACAGCGGAAGCGACACTCAAGTCTAGTTCTGAGAAGCCTAAGATACTTCCTCTCTGCTTCGTGAGTCCTGTGATGTCTTATAAATCCTTAGACTGCCCCGTTGTAAGGAAACCCAAGGCACATGACAAAGTGCAGGCATTCCAACTGACTCAAGGCCCAAGTGAAACCAGCCTATGATTCTAGACTCTGGATTCTAATGAAAATCTAAGACTACAATTATGAAAAAGCTGGATCGTCTTTGCTCCCTACCCTTCTTTATCATGTATCTCCAACTCAGCTCAAAGAACTAAACTGGATAGTATATAAACTGACAATGCAGTTATTTGTAAAGCCCTAAGAAGGGGACGAAGGAGGATGAGGTGGTTAGATGTCATCACCGACTCAATGGACATGAGTTTGGGTAAACTCTGGGAGTTGGTGATGGACAGGGAGGCCTGGTGTGCTGCGATTCATGGGGTTGCAGAGTTGGACATGACTGAGCGACTGAACTGAACTGAAATACTGTGCACAAAACTCTTTAAAAATCTGAAACCATACTTAAAAGATGTCCTATTCTATCACAATGTAGTCTTCTCAAAAGGACAGCTTGGGAAAACTTCAGATTTAGAGTGCTGAAATTCTGGTAAGTGCCTAAAGCTATTGTTCACCTCTGGTGGAAACGTGGCTGAAGATCAAATGCCACGGCAGCCCCCGTCATACACAGGAGCCGGAAGAGTTGAGTTTCGTGCTGAACAAGCAAGAAGAGTGTTTTACAATGAAACTCTAAAATGATTATTTTCTTGGGGCCATTGCCCTAGTGGCTTTACATTTTATTGTATGGAATATAACTTACACACACTGAGTGAAGCTGTGAATACAATGTATTTTCAATCATGAATCTGTAACACTTATCAACAGTAAGCATTAACAGTAAGCCAGCTTCCTTTGTATCTCAGATGGTAAAGAATCTGCCTGCATTTCAGGAGACCTGGGTTTGCTACCAGGGCGGAGAAGATCCCCTGGAGAAGGGAATGGCAAGCCACTCCAGTATTGCCTGAAAAATTCCATGGACAGAGGAGCCTGGTGGGCTATAATCCATGGGGTCATAAAGATTTGGACAAGACTGAGTGACTAACACTTTCACTTTCATTCACAGTAAAAAATATCTTTAGTTGATGAGAGAAACCATTGCAGGAGAGGTAAGCTCCTACAGGTATGCTCTTTTGACACTGGATTATTTTCCCTAAATCATCAATCCAGCATATATTCTCTCCTTTCTCCCCCTACTCAGGTTTACTCTCTGTTTTCAAAATATCCCCTGGCACTGTTTACTTCCCTACCCCAACATTCTAAAAGTGATAGCACTTAAAATTCTATTGACTGCTGCTAAGTTGCTTCAGTCGAGTCAGACTCTGTGCGACCCCACAGACAGCAGCCCACCAGACTCCGCCGCCCCTGGGATTCTCCAGGCAAGAGTACTGGAGTAGGCTGCCATTTCCTTCTCCACTATTGACTGCTAGGAATCATCTAATATAAGGTTAGAATCCAGCTAAATATAGGAAACAAGTAACATAGATGATAGCAGCTGGGTGAGCATAAGAGAACAGAGGAGGTGACTGAAAACTGAGGAGCTCTTACAGAACCTAAGAATCTAAAAGCAAGCAGATCCAACACTCCTCACCGGGAATGCATCTCGAAAACTTGCCATATGCTCTACTTGGCTCTCTATTCAAAATGTATTCTGCCAAAACTTGGAGAAACTCTAGGGACTCAATAAATCTTTGCTCTTCATTTCATCTGAAAGATAGCTTAAATAATTTTTAAAACTACCATAAAAATACAATGTCAAAATATATTTTATACTAAGTTAGACTGTGGGCAACCATTAACTCACTGTAAGTTAATTCCAAGTAAACTGACTTTTGTGCTGGCCTCAGAAAAAAGATGCTTCAACCATCCCCATTTAATTGAAAAGAATCCTGAGTTTGCTAAGTATGATCTTAAAACATCGACGACAGGTAATTAGTCACGTTTGGTAATCACAATTTTCTCAGTTTTGCAAAAACAGAATAAAGCAAAACAAAAGGATACTTTGGAGACTGAAGTTAATATAAGATAAACATTTTTGTTCATAAACCCTAGTTTTTAACTTTATTATCAATCAAGAGTTTGATTTTTCTAATTCAATGACTATACAGATTATAGGTAATAAAATTGACTCTCAAGTATGATTTCATTGCTTTTATTTATTTTCTATACAATGAGTCTGCAAAAGACTTGGTATAGCATGAGCTTGCCTTTGTTACGAAAATGAAAATAAGTAATTCAATTTCAAAATTTTACTTCTTTTTTAATATTTGTGTTTGTTTGTTTTTCTTCTGGGGAAGAGATGTCTAGGGATTTGAAATTTTCATGGTTAGGAATAAAGTTAATTCTTTTAAAATGATATAAAAGTAAATTTTATTTTCAAAATAGAGAACATATGCATAAGTAAGGCCATATTTAAATAAAGGAAGCCAATGGTTAGATCATAATCTGATTAACCTAAAAATTGTTTCATTCATTAAAGAAAAACAAATCTTAAATATATTGCTACAGGATTATTTTAGTCAACTGGCATATTATTGGTCTTGATAGTGCTCAGAAATTTAGCTCAGAATTTTATAGTGAGTACTTATTGTGTAATGACTTCTTTAGAGTATACAATAATAGCAATGACTACTAGTGATTATTGAGTGCTAATCATGTAATCAATAACTGAAAAGCTTAAGATTTCACCCTGCTTGTAGGCTAAATCAGGGACTTCCCTGGTGCCTCAGTGGTAAAGAATCCACCTGTCAATGCAGGAGACACAGGAGATTGGGGTTCCATCCCTGGGTATGGAAAACCCCCTGGAGAAGGAAATGGCAACCCACTCCAGTATTCTTGCCTGGGAAATCCCAGGGACAGAAGAGCCTGGAAAGCTACAGTTCATGGAGTCACAAAAGAGTCAGATAAGACTTTGCCACTAAATAACAACAAAGCTAAATTAACCTACTTAAGAGCCTTTTATAAATGGTGGCATGTGACATGGAATTCCAAACTCAGATGCAAGACATCACTACTCAGCAGATGGCATCAGCTTCATGTTCACATTAGTTCTCACCCCACAGATGCCACGGGACCATGTATTTGCTGCACATACATACATTTACTAAGGGACCTCAAGTTTAGAAAACTCCAATCTTTTAAAGATTTTAATTCCTAGGAGACACTCTCAGTCTTTCTCCAGGATGGAGACATCATCTTTATTATACTGCTCAGGAAATAAATCTCCTACATGAAGAGAGATTCGATTTTCTCTATTTTATCTCTGATCTGTGGTTTTTACGTGGATGTCAAAGCTTTCTTACTCAGAAGATGTAGAGAAACACAGGAGACTCAAAGAGAATTCTTTCCCCAAGCATGTTCCAGGTTGCATGCTAAACAGTTGACATGTGGTAACTCAGTTCATCCCCACAAAACTGTATAACAGATTGGACTCTTGTCCTCACTTTACAGAAAAGATTAAATAACTTGCCCAAATCAAAAGGCTTGGTGGAGTACGAGTTCAAGATGGGAAGTCTCTGCAGATATTAAACTCTCAACTTATATTGACTCTTTAAATACATAAATGCAGTCAATACCTTAGCAATAAAATATTGCCTTTAACATTAAAGATACATGATTCTGAAACACAGTATGAAAACAAATATAAGAAAAATTAGTGACACATATGATTTTAGTAAAAATTTTAGTAAAATCATATGTTGATGAATACTATAGCAGGATAGCTGTTTTCTAACGAAGGATGGCAATTTTGTCAAGACTGTGTGTAAAAAGTTTTTTTCAGGGGAAAAATTACAAATCTGATATGGGTGAAGAAATGCTTAAGACATTTATCCCTAGAATACTGAATAATTTACATGATGTACACATTTTTCTATTGAGCATGTAAATATATTGTAAGCCTTTGCCCTGTCTCTGACACAGAAAACGTCATGCCTTTTCTAAAAGTCTGCTTTATTGTGAATCTGAGCCTTTGAATAGAGACTTTGGCCACTAAGCCTATAAGAGATTTCATGTCTATTAAATCCATTCTATTTTATTGTGTTTATTTGAGATGAAACTATTTATTTACACAACTTTCTTTTTGCTCATGCAGAGCTCCTAAGGACACAGCACACCAGGCCCTATGTTGCATGATTTATTTCCATGGAGAAGCTCAAGCAATACTCAAACACTGTGAGGAAGACAAAAGCTTGTCCAGATTACTTATAAAGAACCCCTGTGGCTTTCAGTGGCTGCAGTCCAAAGACACTTAGACTGAATTAAATTCTGCCCAAACATTTACAACAGATATTACTGAAACTGGATTTTACTAAATATGCTGCACACCAAGAGTTTTTCATTTGTTTGAGTTTTTTGTTTATTTGTTTTTCTTTTTTTTTCAGCACTAGAAATTATTGATATAAATGAATTAATGTTGGTAAATACTTAGAGCCTGGCCTGCTGCAGTCCATAGAGTCCCAAAGAATTGAACACAACTGAGCGACTGAACAACAAATACTTAGAACAGAGCCTGGCACAGAAAACTTTACGTAAAAATGATATGAGTTTGCCAAACAAAATGAAAGATGGGCATCCTAGACATGGTCAAGGCATTTACTTTTTTGCATTTGGTTTAGAAATTGCCAAACATTCTATAAATTTCACATGGAAAAAAATGAACTTTTTTTCCTAAATGTTCTGTAGAACATGGAACGGAGTGTGCCCAGATACATGTTACTTGCATGCAAGTGATAGAATATTTTTTAAGGAAGAAATGAATAATGGCTAAGAACAGCAAAAGAACAAAACACTGGGAAGAGATGCAACACTGGGCTTGGGAAGATAAGAGTCTGAAGCTGGTGTTGCAATGAATCGTCTATAAGTTGAACACAAACCTTGCCACTCAGGATCTGTTAATAAACTATTGACTATTCACTGAACTGCCAGGCTCTGCAGAGCTCTTCCATGAGTTGCCTTGTTTAATCCTCACCACTGATTTGTGGGTGGCGCTAGTGCTTAAAAAAAAAAAGAAATCTGCCTGCCAATGCAGGGAACTTAAGAGATGCAGGCTTGATCCCTGGGTAGGGAAGATCTTCTGGAGAAGGGTATTGCAACCCATTCCAGTATTTTTGCCTGGAAAATCCCATGGACAGAGGAGACTGGTGGGCTACAGTCTAAAGGGTCACACAAAGTCAGAAATGACTGAAGCAACTTAGCATGCACACACTGCCTTGTTGATGGGAATGACTCTCCCAAATGACCCTCCCACTGTATAGCAGAAGATATGTAGTTACTGGCAATTTCAGAAACTGGGTTGAAAGAGAGTCCCAGCACTTTTCTTCTATTGCTTTTCAGATTTCAGTCTCACATACAACTGGTGTCCCTCCTTAATGATATAGTGGAAGTGAGTATCCTTCCACACAATGGAAGTAACATTCCTTGGAATGCCATTCAACATTCTAAAAATGTTTTCTAACTTTTTATAATCAATGGGAGTCCATAGGCTAGCTAAGGTCACACACACATTCATATTTTCTTTCTTTTTTTTTTTTTTTACACATTCATATTTTCTATGACCCATGGAAAAGAAAAAAAACCCCTTTTCTGTCTTGTGACATACACTCTCATAAGTTACTGATTCTTCTCATCAGTACTTGACAACTCAAAATACAGGTCTATGAATCGAGTTATTTACACAGTTAGCTTAGTTTGGCATCAGACATAGATCTCAATAGCACCTAAATGCTCCACGCTACATATGAACAGAGGAAGCTCCAGTACACATAGACACAACAGGTGTCAAGAAAGATGACTCATACAACTGGCTCAAACATTTTCTGTGGAAATGGGAAAAAGAGATAAGAAAGGTGATAAAGTGTTAATTGCTCAGTCGTGTCCAACTCTTTGCAACCCCCATGGACTGTAGCCTTCTCCAGGCAAGAATACTGGAGAGGGTTCCCACTTCCTTTTCCAAAGAAAGGAGATATATTTGTATAAAAGGAATCCTTGAGCTTCTGTAACAAGAAGTACTGAGAGTAGAGATGAATATTTAGTTGACACCAGCCTAAAGTAGAAAGGAAGCATTACGAATGTCATTTGGCATTTTTGGGCATTTACAATTTGCTTCCCCGAACACTTGTTAATTTTGGCATATATATGTTAGCTCTCCCCAAGTACACGTAAGCTACTCCGTTTCAGGGAATCTACTTTTCTATCATAACTCCACTAGAGTAGGTATGTACGAGTTGCTTGCATTCGTGTATGTGCTCAGTTGCTCAGTCATGTCCCACTCTTTGCAACCCCATGGACTGTAGCCCGGCAGGCTCCTCTGTCCATGGGATTCTCCAGGCAAGAGTGCTGGAGTGGGTTGCCATTCCCTCCTCCAGGGGATCTTCCTGACCCAGGGATTGAGTTTGCATCTCTGGTGTCTCTGCATTATCAGGTGGATTCTTTACCACCGAGCCACCTGGGAATCCTTACAAGTTGCTTACAAAATGAACGAATGGATGAGTCAATTAATGAACAAATGACTGTCTTGCCTAATGCTCAGCACTGTTTTCTTCAGATTCTCAAACTCAGAAATTGGGAATCATTTGCATGGTATATAATGTATGATTTACAAAGACCCTGAAATAAAGAAAGGTCCTGATATATCTGAGCTTTACATGCTGGTGTGTTAATGTGACAATCTTGTAGCTGAGTTTTGTAGCCTAAGCTCTACCTCTTATTTTCATTCTTCCTATAAATCTGGAATCAGCCAAACTTATTTGTATAGGTTGAATTTTCATATTACCTCCATACATGAATACACATTGTAGAATCAGAGTGACAATACAGGAATAAAAGAAAATGCAAAAAGAACAGAGAGTAGGGGATACTCAAGAGTAAGAACAACTGCCCCCCAATCTGTGGAAATGAGAAAATGATAGAGAAGACCTCCTTACATTTTCTGCAATAATATTTCCAGTACTCTAGTCTTTAATCAATTAAGGAAGAATTATGACCATTTGAGGGACTCCATAAATCTTCTGGGGATGCTTGTGTTTGAGACGAGAAATAAAAGGGTAAGGTAGTAAGCGCAAAGAGTTTGGAGCCACTTGATATCAAGAGGCTTAGAGCACTGGCCATGAGAAGAAACTGCATGAAAACCAATCACAACTCCACCACAAAACTCCTAAAACAGGCCTCGCTTCTATCATGTCAAGATCCATCATATAGTTAAAGATCCAGCCATCATTTTTATAAAATGTTAAACAACTCAGAAACAAAACCAACAAAAAATCTAGACCTAAGGGGTTTCTCTAGTTTAATGACAGAAACAATTCAAAACACATAAAATAGAAACATATATCTATAAAAGAAAAGCTAAGAATGAAAACCATATCTAAGGATGAACATGTGATTAAGGCTTTTCATGTACTACATCTCATCAGATAGTGCATACTCTAAAACTGAAATGTTAAGTAGACAAATATTATTAGACATAGCACGGCAACAAATTCAATTGGGGTATGGCATTTAGATAAATTACATTGCTAACACTCTTACATTTAAGAATGATTTTACAATACCATAATTCTTCACATAATGATTCCTGTTAGTTCAAATACAAGATTCTTCCATGATAATTTTATGTCTTCTCAATCTAATCTCAGTTGTGATTTCAGCTGTCAAAATAACGTCAACTTTAGTTGAAATGCTAACACATATCTACAGTCAAGTTTTATTCTCTCAATTTTACAGGTCTGGAATGGAAGAAAAAAAAAAAAAAACTCTCCTTTCTGATGCCTCTCTTGATTCTTAACATTTTGAGGAAGACTGGGTTTTGGACCTCTTTAATTTTTTATCATCTGGGAAAAAGATTTTATGTATTCTCTTGACTTTAAGGAACAAACATATACTATTACTTCACAATTTTTTTTTAATCTCAAGTGTAGATCTATCCTTAAATGTTCAATTTCCAACATGTCATTTCTACAGGGATATAAAGTAATATCTTTGATTTTGATTTTCATCGCCTCACTTTCCAAGCCTGCTAATCTCACTCTCTTCCCCATCTAACTAAGCAGTGAATTTTAAACATGTAATTCCAATAAATTCCATGAGAGCAGGGACCATTTCCCTTACTGTTAAACTCTAATCCATAGGATGTGTGTGTGCTTAGTCACTCAGTGGTGTCTGACTCTTTGCAACCCCATGGCATGTCAGGAAAGTAGCCTGTCCTATCCATCCCTGTCCATGGAATTTTTCAGGCAAGAATAGTGGAGCAGGTTACCATTTCCTACTCCAGTGGATCTCCCTGCCCAGGGATCAAACCAGTGTCTGTTGCATCTCCTGCATTGGCAGGAGGATTCTTTACCAGTGCACCACCTGGGAAACACTGATTTTAAAAGAATGTGCTAAAAGGATGAACAAATAAAAGAATGAAGTTAAGAAAGAAAGAATGAATGATTTTAGGGATATCATTTAGATTAGAAAGGGTTCAGTGTGTTGGACTATTTTTCCATCCTTTGTGATGGTGCAATAAGTCTGAGCTTATGTACAAATTTTCAAAGGCACTTCAGATTTCTATACCTAAACATCTCTCTTCCAAGGATGAGTTTTAACCCAGTGGGTGCTTCTTCCACTTTTCCTAAATGTTTTGATATATTTTTGCACTAGCCTTCACTTTCTAACAGGTATTGGAAAATCATTTGCAAACAGATGGCTCCCTAAAGAATCTTTGCTAACAGTGAAGCCGGAAATATGCCAGAGGAAATGGTTAAGCATTTTTTAACTGCCTGTTTTTACTTCCATTTCATAATAACTGAAAACGGACTTGTGCATGTACTGAGAATACACAGTATTCTGGAGAGATGTTGATTAGAGAAAATGTGACTGTGGATTTGATGTGTGGATACAGAGGAATCATAGGCGCCCCCTCAACAGCATTTGGTAGCCACAGACAGGGTGCTTTTATTTACATAGGCACTGATTTTTTCTCTAAAAAACAAATGCTTAGACCATGGAGACCATGGTTTTTGTTTTACTTAAGTATTTTTAACTTTGCACAGAATAATGTTAGGATCAGAAAGCTTCAGACCCTTTAAAGTGGGTAAGTTCAGATCTTTCCTATCATATTTTATCCCAAGACCAAGGTTTTCTCTTAAAATAATCCCAAATAAGAAGTGGGGAGGGCTTTCCAGGTGGCGTTTGTGATAAAGAACCCGCCTGCTAACATAGGAGATATAAAAGATGTGGGTTCCATCCTTGGGTCAGGAAGATCCCCTGGAGGAGGGCATGGCAACCAACTCCCATCTTCTTGCCTGGAGAATCCCATGGACATCTCATAGACAAAGGAGCCTGGTGGGCTACAGTCCATGAGGTTGCAGAGTCGGAACCAACTGAAGGCACTTAGCACAAACACATGCAAGGAGTGGGGAAGAAAACAACAGGGTCTATATTTTCATCATGAACTTACTTAGCATGTTTTCCCATGCATAAAGAACTTTGAAGACACAGCTAACGTGTTTTCTGGGCCTCTGAGTAGGTCTTTATCTGTAAACATCACTTGAAGTGGAGAAGCAGAAATGACGTCATTATGCTAGGGGGTATCCTTTTTCTCTTCTTTGCCTCCAGAAGGGAACACCCTTCAGAAAAACTTTTTAAGAGCTCTCATAGTTCATTGGCAGAGAGACGTTGCTGTTTAGCTCCTAAGTCGTGTCTGACTCTCATTGCAACCCCATGAACTGTAGCCCACCAGACTCCTCTGTCCATGGGATTTTCCAGGCAAGAATATTGGAGTGGGTTGCCATTTCCTCCTCCATGGTATCTTCCAGACCCAGGGATTGAACCTGGGTCTCCTGCATTGCAGGTGGGTTCTTTCCCACTGAGCCACCTGGGGAGCCTTATGTTTTCTATAGGCATTCTTAATTAGGTTAGGCTATTTGGAGAGTATATTCAACTAAGGAAAGGAAAGAATATTAAACTATCTGCTATTCATAAACCCTGAGCTAGATTTTAAGGACAATCAAGAGCTCTCTTTATGGATGTCTTCTCTGTGCTTGTTTCTGTTGATGATTTTTCCCCTTCTGATTGGTTTCATTTGATTGTTTAGTCATGTCTGCTACCATTGCTATTCTAAATGGTATAATTGGGAGGGTTATTATTTTCCAGTTTCTATAGATTACATATATGTTACATAATCACTGGGATGGAAACTCGTATTTAGACAATCAACATGTACTTAGTGTGATACCACATAGTATGTCAAACCTATGACACTTTCAACTCTGTTTCTGTTATTTTAAGTCACCCCCCAAACTGCTTTTGTTCTCCAAGTCAGGCAGTTCATTCAAGTTTTGCTTTAAATTTGTTTTGAGTCATTTGTTGCCTTGCTAGTTTTAAACATCTCCCCTTAGGCATAAAAACAGCAACAGATTCTTTTCTTTTCCAGCTTTGTTTTTCAACAAGAAATTCCAGCCAAGTGAAAGTTAAAGGGCATTTCTTTTATTTTTTAAAGGAATGAATTATATATGATGTTTGTTTCTCTGGCTAAAAATTTGTACAAAATGGTGAAGAAAGCATTGGGAAAATTCATACAGACACTCCTTTAGCCTGAACTGCTGTATGAATTTTGTTTTTAACACTGTATCAAAAAAAAAACAAAAACAAACAAACAAAAAAAAACCCACTGTATCTCCTTATCTAAAAGTGTGGAAGCAAGACAAAAAGATGATTAATAAAAACATGCTCTACACTCCTGTTAAAAAATGGTCAAATAGCTACTTTAATCTTTTCATTATAATGAAGTTAATCAGTACTATACATATGCCACATATTGGATATTACTTATTGGATATTTTATTAAAGAAAAAATGGGCCTCTGGAATAATATAGATGTTTGCATTTTTGGTAAAATTGTGGGATTCTTAATGGAGTCCTTGAAATTATAAATGAAATGACATAAAACCATCTTTAATAAACTCCCTATTGAAATCTCCACATATATGTTGAGTTTACTTAGCATGTGAAAGCAAAATTCCTTTCATGTCAAAATATTTAAAAATAAAATACAGAAGCTGTCAAATATGTCATTTACAACACATTACCAATGAATACAGACATAATAATAAACTGTATACAGAGACTGTGATTATTGTGATTGAATAATCAAATATATGTTTCATAGGGTAGTACTCTTAAGTATCAATAACACCATGTATGTTATTTTCAAGTAATTAAATAAACTGGAGTGGATAGCCTATCACTTCTCCAGTGGTTCTTCCTGACCCAGGAATTGAACCAGGGTCTCTTGCATTGCAGGCGGATTCTTTACCAGCTGAGCTGCCAGGGAAGCCGAAAATATATTGGTATATTACTACAAAGTGATAATTCTTTGAAAACTAAAATATCAAAATAATTTTTGGATTACTTGATTAGTTTAAAACATCTTAGAAGGTTTAAAAAATAGCAAGACCAAGGTTCTAAATGTCCACAGTTGGACTGTTGAGGAACAGAAATTTGAAGAATTAAGTATTAGGAAGAGTCTTTTGTAAAAATATAATCTTAGTTACAGCAAAAGGTTGGTTCTGGACACTTATTGCTCATTCACTTGTTACACAGTAGTTTTCACTCTGTTTTATAATTTCCCTTGAACACTTCCAAAGTACTAAGAACTGACATACTTTTTTTTTTTTCATTTATTTTTATTAGTTGGAGGCTAATTACTTTACAATATTGTAGTGGTTTTTGCCATACATTGACTTTAAAAGAATTTATCCTGGAAGCGTGAAGCGGGTAGTGAAGCTATGATTTATCTAAAAGTTTGATGTGCATGAGGAACATCAGCTGAATGGAGCTAAACTGAATGCTAATAACAGAAAGACAGAGTTTGAATAATATATTATTCAAAGCCCCTTATAAGGGGCTTCCCAAGAATTCGCCTACCAATGCAGGAGACACAAAAGACGTGGGTTCAATCCCTGGGTCAGGAAGATGGCAACGCACTGCGGTAGGAAATGACAACCCACTCCACTATTCTTGCCTGGAAAATTTCATGGACAGAGGGGCCTGGAGTCCAATATAGGCCAATATAGGCAGCATATTAGAATACTGCTTTTTAATTATTTTGGTTGCAAATATGATTCTATATAGCAAGACAATATGCACAAACATAAAGTCATACGTGCATGCACACTGACTGACACGCACACACGCCAAAACACACGCCCGTCAGACTTCAAGAAAAATATAACCAAGTGATACCTGTCTTCACTATGGACAGGGCACACTGCTTTTTCTCTTATATTTTACTACTTATAAGACTATTTGAGATGTTATGATCCTAAAGAACAAGAAAGTTCTAGCAGCTTTTTACATTTAAATACTGGATACTAGACCCTAATTTGGTTAGTCACTGTTTAAAAATAACTCAATTTATAGAGCACATACCATGCAGCAGTGAAACACAGGTAATGTGGAGCACCATGGAACATTATGATAAAAGGAAGAAAGAAGTCTGAGGGACTGGGGACCAAGTGATGCTCAGTTACAGACAACTTATTCTTTTGCCATGGTTTACTTTTCTTTAGGTCATTCGGACTGTATCCTTTCTGACTGAGAAATCAAATCTGGCTTAATGATTATTAGTAACATTATTACATCCACTATCTTAGATTAAATGTTTAATAAATATGTCAAATTTCAGTAGCTACATGCATTATCATATGATGTACTCTATGTCCTAAAATATACATAATTTTATAATTCTATCTTAAGATTAGAAAAATTAAATAAAAATTAGTGAAATAAACTGCAAAAATCCTTTAAAAATTCAGAATATTCCCTTCTACTATTCTTGTAGAATGTATTTTTAAGATACCATATTCAATACTTTATATTTTTTTTTACTTTAAAATATTGTATTGGTTTTGCCATACACTGACAATACTTTAGAAAATTGATTTTTCATATCATACTTTGTTTCTGAAATCATTCTCAGGGCATAGAGTGTATATCTAGGTGCTCTTAGATGGTATTGATCAAAATTTTCAGGAAAAAATAAACAATCTTGCCTATTATATGCCTTTTAAATTTATAAAGATACTCTATATAAGAACATGTTCTCATAAAAAATTAACCAGTAGATATAAAACATGAATTTGATTTTTAATGTATTTAAATGCATTTTGAGCATGCCTTCTTTATAGATTTTTAAAAAGTCAGAATTAGAATTAAAATGGAGCAGCTTCTTGCTATACATCAACAAAGTAAATTTGTAAAGATATTAATATTATTTTCAGATGTAAACAAGTTCACTTAATAACTCATAATTGAACATCATATTTTTTGAAATGAAAATCAAAATATTTGCTAGTAAAGTTTATTTGTCTTTTAAAAAGAGACTGGAACTAACATGCTTTCTTTCCATCCCTGGGAGAGAATACTAATTTATATACTGAAAAGCAAAGCTGTCAAATTCAAATTATGGAATGGTATACTATTAATGATCACTTTGGTTAAATTTAGGACTATGGAAAAAAAAAACTCACAGTCTCAAATTTTCCATTAATTTGTGTACTAGAAAAGAATCCTATCCAGATAAAGAGGACTTTTAATAACACAAATTACTTATATTGCATTTTTCTATGATATACTAAATAAAAATGTATTGATTTACATATAGTAATTTCTTCTTCTATTTATATTATATACTCCTGTTGTACTGGCAGGAAGAATAGCTCCCAGATATTTTACAAGTTTTGAGTGACTATGCAACAAATGCCAAAAAGTTTTTGACAGCTGCATTGTCATTTATTAAGGTGGCAACTTTCATAATTTATTTATATGGAGACTAGTAATCTTTACCTTTCTTTAAAATAATTTTTAAAAAGGATATTATTGTAAATAGCTCTTGAGGATGAAAGCTCTCATTCATATGACAGCCAATCAAATTAAACAGGAAGCAAATACAGTAAACGACAGTAATATGTGGTGCTGGTGGTGGTTTACTCGCTAAGTCAAGTCTGACTCTGTGTGACCCCATGGACCATGGACAGGCTCCTCTGCCCATTGGATTCTCCAGGCAAGAATACTGCAGTGGGCTGCCGTTTCCTTTTCCAGAAATATATATAGTAAGCAGTATATACATAGTGGTTAGTAGTGAAGACCTACAAGATCTTCTAACACCAAAAAAAAAAAAAAAAGTTGTCCTTTTCATCACAGGGGACTGGAATGCAAAAATAGGAAGTTAAGAGACATCTGGAGAAACAGGCAAGCATGACCTTGGAGTACAAAGTGAACAGGGCAAAGGCTAATGGAGTTTTGCAAGAGAATGCGCTGGTCATAGCAAACACCCTCTTCCAACAACACAAGAGGAGACTCCACACATGGACATCACCAGATGGTCAACACCGAAATCAGATTGATTATATTCTTTGAAGCCAAAGATGGAGAAGCTCTATACAGTCAGCAAAAACAAGACAAGGAGCTTACTATGGCTCAGATGATGAACTCCTTATTGAAAAATTCAGACTTAAATTGAAGAATGTAGGGAAAACAACTAGGCCATTCAAGTATGACCTAAATCAAATTCCTTATGATTATACAGTGGTGGAAGTGACAAATATATTCAAGGCATTAGATCTGATAGACACAGTGCCTGAACAACTATGGACACAGGTTCATAACATTGTTTAGGAGGCAGTGATCAAAACCATCTCCAAGAAAAAGAAATGCAAAAAGGCAAAATAGTTGTCTGAGAAGTCTTTACAAATAGCAGAGAAAAGAAGGGAAAGGCAAAAAGAAAAGGAAAGATATACCCATCTGAATGCAGAGTTCCAGAGAATAGCAAGACGAGATAAGAAAGACTTTTTAAGTGAACATTGCAAAGAAACAGAGGGGACAAATAGAAAGGGAAAGACTAAAGATCTCGTAAAGAAAATTAAAGACACCAAGAGAACATTTCATGGAAAGATGGCACAATAAAGGACTGAAACAGTATGGTCATAACAGAAGCAGAAAATACTAAGAAGAGGTGGCAAGAATACACAGAAGAACCATACAAAAAATAATTTAATGACCCAGGAAACCACAATGACCAACCTAGACAACATATTAAATAGGTTGCATATGACAAACCTAGACAGCATATTAAAAATCAGAGACATTACTTTGCCAACAAATGTCTGTCTAGCCAAAGGTACCATTTTTCCAATAGCCATGTATGGATGTGAGAGTTGGACAACAAGGAAAGCTGAGTGCCAAAGAAGTGATGCTTTTGAACTGTGGTGTTGGAGAAGACTCTTGAGAGTCCCCTAGAGTGCAAGGAAATCCAACCAGTCAATCCTAAAGAAATCAGTCCTGAATATTCATTGGAAAGACTGATGCTGAAGCTGAAACTCCAATACTTTGGCCACCTGATGCGAACAGCTGACTCATTGGAAAAGACCCTGATGCTGGGAAAGATTGAAGATAGGAAGAGAAGGGGATGAGAAAAGATGAGATGGTTGGATGGCATCACCAACTCAATGGACATGAGTTTGAGCAAGCTCTGGGAGTTGGTGATGGACATAGAAGCCTGGCGTGCTACAGTCCATGGGGTCCCAAAGAGTCGGACACAACTGAATGACTGAACTGAACTGAACTGAACCTGACTAAAGACATTAGGTCATCAGATATTGTCCCCAACCCAATCTCTGCACATCAACAAGACCACTATTTTATAAGTGCCTGTCAGATTGTCTCTCAACTCTTTTCATGGATGGACTTTCAGTTAGAAAAAAGAAAAAAAATCAAAATTCACTATTTGGCGTGCATAGCTCTGTACAGGTGGCTCAGTGGTAAAGAACCCATCTGCTAATGCAGGATTTATAGGTTTGATTTCTGAGTTCAGAAGATCCCCTGGAGAAGGAAATGACAATCCACTCCAGTATTCTTGACTGGGAAATTCCGTGGACAGAGGAGATTGGTCGGCTACAGTCCATGGAGTTGCAAAACAGTCAGACATGACTTAGTGACTGAGCATGAGATCTGTATAAACCAATTCCTATATACAACCCCAAATTGCTCTTATTATTTATACCACATTCATGAAGATTTTTGCTTGTTTTTTAATTTCCTCCAAATGAGCAAGACTCTTACTGAAATGCATACTTACTGGCCTAAGACTCTAGAGAAGTCTTTCTTTTGTTTCTTCCCAGTCTGCCTGGGGTTCCAGACTCTCAGAGAGGGATTCTCCTACTCTAGTGCTTATACTACAGCCTCTCCTTTAGTACCTTTTCTTTTCTTTTTTTTTTTCATTTATTTTTATTAGTTGGAGGCTAATTACTTTATAATATTGTAGTGGTTTTTGACATACATTGACATGAATCAGCCATGGATTTACACATGTTCCCCATCCCGATCCCCCCTCCCACCTCCCTCCCCATCCCATCCCTCTGGGTCTTCCCAGTGCACTAAGAACCCATTTATTTTCGTCATAACATTCACCAACAACAAATAATCTCTAATTATTTTGTACTGCTTGCTTATCTTTCCACAAGTAGAATTCAAGATCGAGAATGGAGGGGCCATATTTTTTTAATTATCTGATCATTTTTATGTTTATTTTATTTATTTTCATATGTCCAGTGCTTACTGTAGGATCATTATATGCATTATATTCTCAGTAATTATTCCCATAATAAAAGGGTATAAAAGTAAAATTTAGAGAGAGTAAGCAATTTGACTAAGGCCATACGATAAGCGTTTGGTTGAGACAGGATTAAACATAGATAGTCTCACTTCATGGCTCTTGGTCTGAACATCAACTCTGGACGGTCCCCTAATTATGTTGAAGAACTCCCTCAGCCATCCTGGCTAACTCCTCTGTCTTTCAAGTGAGGAATGAGGGTGAGTCACTGATGTACTTGCCTAAGAATGTATATCCAGCTTGGTGAGAAACTGTGAGTGATACGAATGTCATACCTTCCCAGTCATGCTTATTCATACCCTGTGCTGTTTTGCTACAGCCTGAAGCCCTGGAGCTCCATCCTGGCAGTTGTGTTTAGGTCCAAGGCATGAGGTCATGACGAGGGAAGTGGATTTCAAATGAGAAGACTTAGAAGTCAGCTAAATAACGGTTCAGCATTGAGAATTAAGGTAGGGATCAAGACTGCAGGACTTCCCTGGTGGCTCAGAGGTTAAAGTGTCTGCCTACAATGCAGGAGACCCGATTCAAACCCTGGGTTGGGACTATCTCCTGGTGAAGGAAATGGCAACCCACCCCACTATTCTTGCCTGGAAAATCCCATGGAGGGAGGAGCCTGGTAGGCTACAGTCCTTGGGGTCACAAAGAGTCGGACATGACTGAGTGACTTCACTTTCACTTTTCAAGACTGTTAATATCCGTTCAGTGGTCAGAGCTCCCATGTGCCAACAGTACTGAAATATCAGAGGGAAACACAGCTCTTTTTGGAAGAAGACTTTGCAGAATTCAGTGAGGCCATTTCCTCTGAATTGAGTCAAACATGATTCTCCTTCAGTAGATTCTCATCCTTACCTGAAGTAATCTAAATCAGCCTCAAACTGCTTAAAACCTTGGCCCTTGAAAATAAGTACAATCTACTTCAGCCACTGAATCACGGACAGCCAAGAAAAACAATGCTGCCATTGAGAAGTGACTCTTGGGTCCTGGATTTATCAAGTATCTTTCTTTATTTTATGAGCTACTTTTCCATAAAGTACTCAAATTTACTACAGAAGACACATCCATTCTAAAGTTCTCGAGAGGGTGACTTTGATCCTTGACTTCTGGCTTTCAATCTACCATTTTTCTAATATTTTCCTGAAACAAGTCAAACCACAAAATGAAACCTTCTGAATGGATTCCACAAGGCTGAGAGTTATCTGCGTCCTTTTGACCTGCTTTTTGCCTCCTTTGACCTGCCCTCCTTGAAGCCCGATGGACACAGATTAAGGAATAACACTTTGGTTTGATATTAGCTCAAAAGTGAGGGCAAAGTTTGAACAGAAAGTAGATGTCAAGGCAGAAGGATGAGGCCAAGCACAATTGCACAGACAGTATCAAAGGAAAGCCTTGACCCTCAGGCACCAGTAAAGGCAGAAGTGGACCAGAAATTCTTGCTACTGATGGGGATTAATTACTAGCTCCCACCAAATTCAGGATTTGAAGATGGAACCATGAGATCCATATCACTGATGGTAAGAGTGGCTTCTGACACAATCTCTGCCAGGTGGCACTCAAGACAACACAGTGCATCTCAGGCTTATTTTTAGATAACTACAAGCTTATGGTAAGGGGCAATGAACAATTGATGTTTCAAATTGTAGGGTGGAGAAACTCGAGTCCCTTGCACTGCAAGAAGATCAAGCCAGTTAATCCTAAAGGAAATCAATCCTGAATATTCGTTGGAAGGACTGATGCTGAAGCTGAAGCTCCAATACTTCGGCCACCTGATGCAAAGAACAGACTCACTGGAAAAGACATTGAGACTGGGAATTAGAGCAGGAGGAAAATGGGGTGACAGGATGAGATGGCTGGATGGCATCACCCCCTCAAAGGACATGAGTTTGAGCAAACTCCAAGAGATAGTGAAGAATAGGGAAGCTTGGCATGCTGCAGTCCATGAAGATGCAAAAGACTTGGATTTCACTTAGTGACTGAACAAAACAACAAGGGTAAGGAGATGCTTTTACAAGCAATAATGATACTACAATACTTTATACAGTATGTTTACATTATCTCAGCTCATCTTTATCCTCACGAGTCCATGAAGTATACAGGGCAAGATTGTGGATCTCATTTTTCAATTATGGATTGTAAGAGTAGGGGAGGTGAAAAGCTTTGGCGTGCATATTCAGTCGCTAAATGGTAAAATTCGGGTTCAAAATGTCATGTCTTGAATCCCAATGGCATTTTCATTCCACTATACCATATCAATCTAAGTAATTCAGTTCTCCAAGTGAACTGAAAGGAAATGGAAAGCTAAATGTAATATTTCAAGGAGATATAGAACAGATCCAAACATATGAATCCAGAGATAGAGCTCAGATTGTAAATAACCAGTCTTGTCAAGATATGAAAGCCATTCCAAACTCTAAACTGAGATGTGACTTAAATGTCATATTTGAATAACAGTCCTGTGATCCATCATCTGTCACAAATTTTAAGATCCAATTTTAGAGAAAATGAAAACAAACAGATTAATCCTTTTTTCATGCCAACATACAAAAACTGTGTAATATCCTATGATTTTTTTGAGATTCAGGACCTAAAGTTTCCAGTGAATATATTTTAAAACATTTTCATTTACTGATGCCTGATACTTCAGAGCATTACAGAGCTCTATCTGTAATTAAATATTAATATGAAAATACTATGAAAATGAATATGTAAACCTTTCTCTTAAATAAAAATATCTAATGTTATGCTATTTGCAGAAATTTTACTACTTGCTAAGTTATAAAAAATAAATTCTTCAAGAAATGAAATATAGGCACTTTTTCTTAATAGTTATTCTGTATTTCTGAGAAGCAGGATTTGCATGTATTTATTCTGACTTCAAATACTCCAACTACCACTAGGTTGTCATCTAACTAGGTTAACTAATTCAAACAGTAAAATAGAACAAAATAATATTCATTTATAATTTAAAGGTGTAAGTGAGTTGAAGTGGGGATGACAAGACCTCTTGACATCTTTTCCTTTTCTCCTTTTCTATTTTAACATATTTATTATAATCATGAGATGATTGTTCTGTTCTCACACTAAATCTCCTAATAAGTAATGAAATTTCCAATATCACATTTGCTATCAAGCCTTTATTATTTTCCTAAAAGTCTGTCATATGTTGGTTAATATAAAGATATTTGGCTAGAAATCCAAATATCCAAAGTCCATCCATTCAACGTTAATTAAAATGGGGGGGGGGGATAACAAAATCTATACTTAATAAAATATACAACTCAGAAAAAACTGAGTCACTAAAGTCTGCATATAATTTAATAATAGTAATAGACTCATCAATTCTAATACTAAGGTTTTATTTTTACTGATGGCTGCTTAGCATGACTGGTTTAGCATACAGAAATATATGAATCCCTATCTCTTTCAATATTGTGTAGACCTGGACAAGCTCTGTACTTTATGATTGTATAGTACTTCTGTTTGTATAGTTAATCTTTCTGTCTTCTTCACATTTCACTCAATACCTTTGTTAAAAATTAAATATGTATTAAAAATTAGAAAATCTTGGTTGTTAAGTCTAATGAATAGTTGTATATTAAGCTGGTGTATTTGCTCATTCAGATACAAACACAG
This sequence comes from Dama dama, assembly GCF_033118175.1. Taxonomy (NCBI): domain Eukaryota; kingdom Metazoa; phylum Chordata; class Mammalia; order Artiodactyla; family Cervidae; genus Dama; species Dama dama. The sequence continues at coordinate 59,422,660 of NC_083705.1, read as the reverse complement.
TATATCTGTTTCTTCAATAAATATGATATATGCCCAGGTGAGAAGATACATATTAAGTTTCCCCAAGTGCATTCTAAATTCACCTAAATAGTCAGGAATTATTCCAAAAGATAAGTACAAAAGGACTCTGAAAGCTAGAAAGACAAATGTGCTTGGCTAGTGACTTTAAAATTCAAGGACTAACTAGCCATGGTGAGCTGTCTGAGTATTCTTTTTATTTACCATTAATCCAGGCTTGGGCACTAGAGAGGCCTACAACTTGGAAGTAACAGCAACAAATCAAGGAGTCTGTGTCTCTGATCAAATGGCCAGGAAGGAAAAGCCCAATGCATATCAAGGAAGGCGACCTTAGGCCCTTTCCACATCCGAGCCAGTGGAGCCCATCCTTTCACAGTGACAGTAAGAGCCTGGTATCTCTGGGTCTCCATATAGAGGTTGGAGGTGACCCAGGCTCAGCGTCTGCCAGCCTTTTACCAGTGAAAGGAGTGTGGTGACCTCCCCACACTCTGCCACCTGCAGCAGGTAGGGTAGGACTACACCCTGTTCATGCTCCTGCCCGCATTAGCACAATCGATCTAGAGATCTAGCAGCACCAGATAGACAAAACAGATAAGAAAATATTACAAGCAACTTGAAAATTAAACTAGAACCATTACTTTGACCACAAAGAAGGCCAGAACATACATTTTAAGCCTAAAAGAGAGACCACCAAAATATCAGATTTAAATAGGATGGAGTTTCCTAACATAACATTCAAAATATCCAACATAAAATACAATCTCTCACATCATTCCAAGAAAAAAAATAAAGGTTTGATGAGAAAAGACAATCAATTAACACTAATACTCAGGTGAATCAGATCTTAAAATTAATGACAGGTATTTTAAAGCAGCAGTCATAAAAATGTTTCAACAATCATTTCTGAGTTCTCTTGAAATAAATGAAAGGCGAAAAAATCTCAGCAAATAAATAACCACTGGAAAAAAAAGCATCAAATGGCAAAAAAACCTGAAAAACTGAAAAACATAAACTCATAAAACTGAAAAACCTACCATCACCACCACCACCATGCTAGATGGACTGAAAAGTAGACCTAAATAAAAAATTGCAAAGTCACCTAAAAACATAATGAGCACTCTTGGTTCCCCTTACTCCACTATTTTCCCATAGCCCTTATCACATTCTAACATATTATAGAATTTACTTAATCATCTGGTTTATTGTCTGTCTCTCCTTAATAGAATGTAATCCTCATTTGATTTTTTCACTGACACAATCCTAGTGTCTGTAACAGCCTAGAACACAGTTGAAGCTCAATAAATATTTGTTGAATTATTTGATGAATAAATAAATGAATATAACAAAAAATAGTAGAGTCAAAATCACAAAAGATAGAATTGGTGAATTTTAGAACAGGTCAAAAGAATTTAATTAACATAGAGAAAGCAGCCTAAACAAAGTTAATAGAGCTCCAAGAATCTGTGGAACAATATGAAAAGAGCTAATATTCATGGCATCGCAGTGGCCAAAGAGAGGAAGAAGAGTGTAGGTAGGACTGAAAAATTGCTTGAATAAATAGCACTGAAAGCTCTTGAAATATGTAATATATAAACTTATAGACTCAAGAAACTTAGGATAAATTCACATAGGATTAAAAAAAACCCTATACAACGACATCAGAATTAACCAATAAGAACTAAGAACAAGAAAGAAGGGTCTTAAAAGCAATTAGAGAAAAGTGACCTTTACCTATACAGAATACCAATCTGAATGACAACAGATATCTGAAAATCATAAGGGTTTGAAGAAAGTGGCATAACATATTTCAACTGCTAAAATGAAAGAAATATTAACCGTGAATTCAATATTCAGTGAAACTGTCCTTTCAGAGCAAAAGAGAAAGAAACATTCTCAGGAAGGTAAGCTAAGAATTTGTCGTCAGTGGACCAACCCCTAAATCATGCGGAAACATAAAGAAAATGTTTCTCTAAACATAAACAAAAAATGCTAATGGAAGAAAGATATAAAACAGTATGGGTAAACATTGATATATATATACAGTAGACTATCCTTCTTATAAATTTTTAAAACATAAATTTTGCTAAATAAAAATAAAAACACTATTGGATTCAGTGTCAAATGTGTATAATGGAAAAACTTAAAACAATTATATTTTTACAATAGGAACAATAAAGGATTAAATTTAACCAAGATGAAACTAAAAACCTGAATAGTCTTAGAATCAGAAAAGAAATTGAATTAGTAACTAACTTGACCTCTAAAAAGAAATATTCAAGGCAAGATGACTTCAGTAGGGAACTTACCAAACATTTAAAGAAAAGAATTAACACCAATTCTACACAGATTTTTTTCCAGAAAATAGAAGGGAAGGGAACACTTTCGAACATACTTCTCAAACCCAGTATTGTTCTGATACCAAAACCAGACAAAGATGATCCAAAACAAGAACATCACAGACTAATCTCTCATGAACTTATATATAAAAATCTCAACAAAATTTTACAAAACTGAGCCCAGCAATATATAAAATAAACTATATGTGATAATCAATTAGAGTTTATTCAAGATACAGGCTGGTAAAATATTCAAAAATCAAACAATGTAACTACAGGATCTAGAAAAAAGTCATTATGACCATATCAGTTGATGCAGAAAACCGATTCAAAGAAATCCAAACCCATCCCTTACAAATCACTTAGGAATCTTGGATTAGAAGATACTTTCTCTACTAGATAAAACAAGTCCACAAGACAACTATAGCTAACACTATATTTAATGGTGTAAGACTGAATGCTTTCACCCTATTATTAGAAATAGGGTAAGGCTGTTTGCTTTCACAACTTTGATTTAATATAGTACTGTCTGTTCTAGTGAAGGCGAAAATGGTAGAAAATACATTGAAGGTATACATACCAAAAAGTACCTACATTTTTTAATTACATACTTAAAGGAAAAACTCATTGGAAAAAAATCTTCAGGAGATTTATTTAATATTTAGTTAGTTAGACTTAAGCAAAAATGCCTAATGGGGAAAATGGATAAAATTGACACTCCCCCATTGAAATTAAAAACTGCTACTCAGGGGGAGGTGGGAGTGGGGATCGGGATGGGGAATACATGTAACTCCATGGCTGATTCATGTCAATGTATGACAAAATCCACTGCAATGTTGTGAAGTAACTAGCCTCCAACTAATAAAAATAATTGAAAAAAAAAAAAGAAAAACTGCTACTCATCAATAGTTCCTGTTAGCAAGCTGAAGCGATAAGTTACAGACTTTGAGAAAATATTCGCAACCACATATTTCACAAAGGATTTGTGTATAAAATATTTAAAGAACTCTCACATTGTAAGGGTAAACAAATCAAAACAAAAACTATCCAATTAGAAAATGGGCAACAGAAATGAACAGACTTCTCACTGGGGGAGATATGTGTAAAAAATATAAGCACTTAAATTAAATCCAATATCATTAGCCATTAAGGAAAGGTAAATTAAAACCACAATACAGTATCACTAAACACCTCTTAGAATGACTAATAAAAACATGCTGACAAGGATGTGGAGAAACTTGATCCCTCAGTCATTGCTAGTGTTAACATAAAGTGGTACAGTCACTCATGAAAACAGATTTACCGTACGTGAAACCATTTACCATACAAAGCAGCAATTTCACTCATGAGCAGTTATCCCTGAGTAATGAAAACCTTTGTTCATGCAAAAATCTATACACAAATATTCATAGCAACTTGATTCATAATAATAAAAAAGGGAAAATAACTCAAATATCCTTTGATCCATGAGCAGTTAAACGAACTGAGTTATCCATGGGGAATATAACTCAGCAACAAAAGGGGATGAAATATTGACTAATGCAAACATTTGGAAAGACAATGCAGATTACATAGCATTCTTGAAATAAAGCCATTCAGTCAGTGGTGTTGGAGAAGAAAACGTATCATTGGTTGTCATATATATGTTTGTATTTGCAGAATGGCTAAAACTGTAGCACTGGAGAGTCTGGATAATAGAACAGCTTTGCATCTTGATTGTTGACTGACTGATATCATTGCACAGACACACAAGCAGATACACAGCATACACACACATGCAAGTGAATGCATATATCACTGTTGACATCTGAATCTACTTTGTGGATTGTACAAATGTAAATTTCTTGATGTATTCTATTTATGCAAGCTGCTAAATTTGAGGGAGAAGTGTGAAGAATCTATGGGACCTCCCTGTACTTTTTTCAACTTTCTGTGAATCTAAAATTATTTCTAAATAAAGGTGTAAAGAAAATGTAGTGCATGTGCTGAAAGTTTGCTCAAGAACTCAAGCAAGTTCAAGAAACCTAGCAGACAATGGAATATTTAATCTGAGTTAAAGTAGTCAACACTGCCCTTCTACATAATACTAATTCCAAAGCAATGCATCAATGTAAGCTTTACATCTTTACATATTATTGAATGACTGATCTACATTGTAATCATAAGTAGGCTATGTTTAACAAATAAAAGCAAGCATAGCTACAAATAGGTAATCAAATATGACATTGGCCATAATTGTCAAATTATATTTTCTCAAGATGTCTCTCCCCTAGGCAAACAAACAAACAAACAAAAAAAAAAGACAACTAAGTCTGTTCTTAACATCTCCCCAAAATCTCTCCCTCAGAATGAGTCTTCCTTAGTTTGTCCTTAGATCTGACTCTTGTATTTAGAAAAAGAAAAGTTTTGAGGCATATGTATTATTTTCCCTTTCAAGGCTCCATAACAGAAACTCAAATAAGTATTTGACAGATTAGTTTATAGCCACGTCCACACTTTCTGACAAAATCTCTAACACAGAGGCATATATGTGTGATGTCTCAGTTCTACTTAAAGTCCTAAACAATACGTAAGCTAGACCTGCACCTTCAAAGCTTAATCACAGCTCACTCTTGTCTTGGAAATCATGTGTAAGTTTTGGAGTTAAATGATAATAATATTCCTCCCAAATTCCAAAACAGAATATAACAAGTGAGTCAAAGTATCTTTTTTCTTTAAGAATTTAGGTTGGAAATAAAATATTTAAAAATGGGCACACTATTCCTTTATAAATGGGATTACTTTAACTTTACTGGAAAATAGAAAAAAAATATTATTATGTTTTTGGCTAATCCAGAAAACATCAACTTTGCTTAATGGACAAAATAATGGGCAAAATATGGTCGCATATTAATCAGTTTTAGGCTACTAACTGATGCCAGCTATGAAAGAAATAAAAAACAGATTTACAATAATTTTGAAAAATAATATCAAGATAATTCTCTTTATTGATGTGTATAAACTACAATTGTGACCAGAACTGTTCTCCTTGCTAATGCTAATTATTATCTTAAATTTAAGTTATCAGCTATCCCATACAAAATAATATCAATAAATAATTTAGTGTTTTCAATCATAAAATTAAGAACTCTACAATTAGCTACTGAAAATGACAAATATTTCATATCTAACACATTCTTTTATACTGCATATAAATATTAACAAATGAAAAGTAAATATTACTTTTATCATAAAGCTCAAAATAATTATCAAAAGTTTTCCAGCCCACAGACAAATATATCTAAACCAACACTTCACTAAAATCGTATCACCATTCACTAAATAAAATGAGCAAGATACATTTTCTTTGCTTGGCCTAGGTTATTTATTGCTTTGCTTCAGTGACAGTGATTGGTTATTTTAAGAATGAATCAGTTTAACTCATGCTCCTGTGCACCCAGTATATTTGATTAGATCTGGGGTGGATAGGTTTCTATTTCAGCATCTGCTTCTTTCAATTGGCTGTGGCAGCCTTGAGTACAATTTTGAGAAGAAATGTGAGGCTCAATGGGAAAGATTTGAGATATCTTCCAAGAGTGTGAGACTCAGTGTGTGCCAAGTGTCATGGCACAACAGCTAAGTATTTTTCTCTTTGGGTGAGACATGTAAATGCTATAAATATAAATGAGGATGAGCGCGCATGTATCTTTTCCATAGTAAACCTCATCTTACTTAAAAGTAGAAGTCATAAAATCTGCAGCAAGTGCCTCTTTTAAAAACTTGCTGCAGAAGCTCCAGTCTTTCAATTTTCTCTAGTATTTATCGATGGTTTCTCTTTAAAAACACATATTACTAATTAACAACACATTTGAAATTAAGCACCTTACTTTTAATATTATTCTCAAGAACTTAAAAATGTTGGGAAGTCTAATATAGAGCTTGCTTTGTTTGCCTGGAACAACAGGTTTGAATTATGCTGTGCAGGTCCACTCATATGCAAATTCTTTTCAACGGTAAACACCACAGTGCTGCAGGCATCACTGTTGGTTGAATCCTTGAAGCAGACAGCAGTTATGGAAGGTTCACTATAAAGTTGTTAGGGAATTTTCCACTTCAAAGGGGTGAGCACGTCTAACTCCGACTTTGTCCAAGGTTCAACTGTAAAGGCAATCGGGGATTTGATAACATCAAACTGAGTTTGTAATGTTACTATATCTTATAGTGTATTGAACTCTGAATTAATACATGATTCTCTCCTAGAAGTGCTAAAATTACTGCATTGTAAGGACATTTTGATACTGCATAAGTGTTTATATCTGCATTTTAGGATACTCACTGTTTTTCAATTATGTAGTGGGGGTGGGGAGGGTGAGCGGCAAAGTTCCAGCTGTTTGTTATTTTCCTACTTTGCTTTCTCACCATTCCGAAGTATCCAGATGGTTATAAATATTTAGGAATCTGAGGCATTTCAAAGTCATGAAATCTGTTACATTCTAAATACAAAAGCAACTTACTAATTCTCAGCTTGCATATTTTAAAATCAAGAACCACAGAAGCAATATATATATATATATATGTACCTATAATATATATATATATATATATATATATACACACACACACATACATATATGGTGGTTTAGTTACTAAGTTGTGTCCAACTCTTGTGACCCCATGAGCTGTAGCCTGCCAGGCTCCACTGTCATGGGATTTTCCAGGCAAGAATACTGGAGTGGGTTGCCATTTCCTTCACCAGGGGACCTTCCCAACCCATGGACTGAACCCCACATCTCCTATATATATCTATAACTACCTACCTATAACAACAGAAGCAATATACATACCTTTACCTATATCAATATTTATCTGAAAAAACTTTTCTTATTGTCCTATATGAACATCTTGATGGTTCAATTTCAAACTGTAACAGAGGCTGAAATGTGGCAATAATAACTATACCTCCCAGATTAGCTTTCCAAGACCTCTGTTTTACTGAACCCTTTTATGTATCCACCATTACTTATAAGATGCAGAAACACACATCATGCCAGTACATTATGTGGCTTTCTCCATAATACTCTCCATTCTAACCCTAAGCCTAACCCTCTGTGCAATCTCTTTGGTTTATTTCATAGACTAGGCAAATGTTAACATAAGTACTTCAAAACAAAAAGCATTTCACTGAAACCATTTGTGAGGTTGTATTTTACAGCTTGTAGTGGACTTCATTTATAAGCTGTCAGCACTTTTGCAATATATAAAACTGACCACCACATTGCAAAGTCAGCAATTTCATATTATACTCACAGCCCATTAATGGATTTAGCTACAAGGGAGACATGTTGTGGGGTGGGGGCAGGGGGGCATTGTTCTGACATAGAGAAATGAAGATCTGTCACAACAGTGAAATTTAATTATAAGGTTGTTCAATTGCTTGAAATTACAAGCTGCAAAACAGAAAATACATCTATAGACATTTCACCGTCTAAACTGAGTCACAGATACTTATTTTTCCATTTTCACTTATCTGACAGGGAACTAATATTGGTGAACACATATTTACCTAGGTTACTAAAGAAAGCAATTACTTGGGTAACATTTCTAAAGACTCATCCTCTATGAAAGTCTTTGATTTAAGCTTTTGTGCTCATAAGATCTGTTGTTGGTTTCCATGTCAGAAAGGTATACACAGTACTCACAGATTACTTTAAAAGAACATAAAATCTCAGCTGTTATTAATAATTCTAAGTTCCAACAATACTTATGATTAAACACATTCAAGAATATCCTATAACTTATTCAGAGAGTATAGTTAAATTTAACAAAATACAGGAAGTATATTCACAAAATATTGTGTATACCAAGATCAGAGAATAAATGGGTTTAAAACTCAAGTAAGGAAAGACTAATTAATTAATTAACTAATTAATTGAAGTATTATTTGTAATCTTGCTATTACATTATTTTGCTTCAAAAAATGGATAGTAGCAATTCTGGAATTTCTCTGGTTTCTTAATTAAGCTTCTAAATTTTTATTATAGTTCATTAATAGGCCTTGTTAGTAGGCAGAGGATTTCAACTTAAAAAGGCAAAATGATAACAGCTTAAAAACAATTACAGACAGCACCATGACTAATGAATACTGCACAGACTTTTCTCTGCCAGAAAAATGAATCCACTTTGCTGTTCATCCTTAGCCTTGACATAGTGATATATAGCTTGTTTCCTGAAGTAGATTTAATGGTGTAGATTATTTTGCAGACTTGAAAATAGCATGGAAAATCAGTATGTTGCTTCATGTCATACTGACGTGGCTTTATGTTTTGCCACCAAAGCAGAACTGGAGCATTACAGTCTAGTCAAAATATGGAAATACTTGACTCCTTTGATTTTTGTCTCTATGGTAGGTGTAGCTGGGGAGTGAGGGCGGGTGGGGAGTTAACTGGAAAACAATCAATATAATCATTGGAGTTCTAATTATTCTTAGGAAAAGGGAAATCTTTTAAACAAAACAAGTTGAAGAGGGTTTTAAAAGTAAAAAAAATATTGAAATCATAGCTATAACTTTAAAGTCTCTTTTTTTAAGGGAGGATAGTCAATTAATTCATAGAATTTAACTCTACCACATCTTCACATTCATTTCAGGCCCTACTACATTATATGCATTTAGTAAACAGACAAATATACCACCTAAAACCAGCATTTGAATCATTTGTGATTCTCAATTGATGTATAAATAGAAATGATATATATTGCCTTTCAAATAACTATTAATTATTATTTACTACACTGATATTTCCTAATATAATAAATTTTAGAAAAATAAGAGGCGAAAAGGCTGGAAACAGAATTAAACTGACTTTTTGTTTAGTTTCATGGGTATATGCATTAGTGCTATGAAGAGAGAAGCAATTAAAATTAAAGTCTAAAAATGTGTATCTGATATGAAAACTGAGAGAAAAGCGAGATATTTTGATCCATAATTGGGAGATTAAAGTTTATAACAGGATACAATAGAATTATGTTTAATTGGGCTGTCATATTTAGCAGACAGCCCAGCATGACCATAGCTAAAATTCTAGAGGTTTATACTGAATACACCCTTAATTCATAAACATGTTGGAACAACACAAAATAAGTTCAATGAATGAAACAGGGCACTCAAAGCTGGTGCACTGGGACAACCCTGAGAGATGGGAGTGGGAGGGAGGTGGGAGGGAGGTTCAGGATGGGGACACATGTACACCCATGGCTGATTCATGTCAATGTATGGCAAAAACCACCACAGTACTGTAAAGTAATTAGCCTCTAATTAAAATAAATAAGTTAATTAAAAAATAAAAAATATAGCAGAAAGAAGACACAAAGGTGATCAATCTGAATAGATTTCTAGAAATCATATAGAGTATATTCTAAATACACATTTTTTTTCAAATTTTTTTAATCTTTTAAAATACACACACATTTGAAAATTGTATCAGCCAAAACAAGAAGAATCTATTAGGAAAAGTAGTAATCTCGGTAAAAGGAACTTTGAAAAATAAAGGAATTACTGTAACATGCAGACAAGTGAAGTTTAGAGGGATAGTGAGCAAAATGGCTCATTATGTCATGATAGTGTCAAGATGGCAAGAAATGGGGGAATCAAAACTGAATGGAACATCATGGAAAGAAGTAACAAAAGATCAAAATGCAAAACAAAATGCCTATCTCAATAATTGTAATGATTTTAACAATTTCATTGTCTGGTGAAACTCGTGAGATAGTTTAAATTTTACCCACCTCTGTACTAAGAATTAGTTTTAATCTGTGCTTGTGTTGATTTTATACTGATTTTAAAAATTCTAAGAGGATGGGTAAAAAGATAAGTCTTGCTCTTAAATTTAAATATGATAGCATGGCCAGGTGAGCCTGAACACAAGAGAAGTAGCAACACATATTTTATTATGTATAATGAAATTTACCAGTTACTAAAGAACTTAACAGAAATATAGATGGTAGGAACAAAGTCGAAAAATCAGACTAGAATAAGAGAAAATTTAAGAATGAACAGAAAAAACAACAAGCCACAAATGTCTAAAAATCCCTGGGGAGTAGGTGTATTGCACAGTAGTGCACACAAGTGTCATGGATCTATTCATCTACTAAATAAACTTGCTGACCAGGATCAGTTCACTTTAGTTACTCAGTCATGTCTGACTTTCTGTGACCCCGAGGACTGCAGCACACCAGGGCTCCCTGTCCATCATCCACTCCCAGAGTGTACTCAAACTCATGTCCATTGAGTTGGTGATGCCATCCAACCATCTCATTCTCTGTCATCCCCTTCTCCTTTTGCCTTCAGCCTTTCCCAGCATCAGGGTCTTTTCCAGTGAGTCAGCTCTTCACACCAGGTGGCCAAAGTGTTGGAGTTTCAGCTTCAGCATCAGTGCTCTCAATGAATATTCAGGACCGATTTCCTTTAGGATTGACTGGTTTTATCTCCTTGCTGTCCAAGGGACTCTCAAGAGTCTTGTCCAATACCACAAGGCGCTGAACATTTTTTATGGTCCAACTCTCACATCCATACATGATTACTGGAAAAACCATAGCTCTGACTGTACAGACCTTTGTCAGTAAAGCGATGTCTCTGGTTTTTAATATGCTGTCTAGGTTTCTCACAGCTTTTCTTCCAAGGAGCAAGCATCTTTTAATTTCATGGTTGCAGTCACCACCTGCAGCGATTTTGGAGCCCAAGAAAATAAAGTCTATCACTGTTTCCATTGTTTCCCCATCTATTTGCCATGAAGTGATGAGTCTGGAGGTCATAACCTTAGTTTTTGAATGCAGGGTTTTAAGCCATCTTTATCACTCTCCTCTTTCACTTTCATCAAGAGGCTCTTCAGATCCTCTTTGCTTTCTGCCATAAGGTTGGTCTCATTTGCATATCTGAGGTTATTGATATTTCCTCTGGCAATCTTGATCCAGCTTGTGCTTCATCCAGTCTGGCATTTGGCATGATATACTCTGAATATAACTTAAATAAAAAAGGTGACAATATACAGCCTTGATGTACTTCTTTCCCAATTTGGAACCAGTCCATTGTTCCATGTCCAGTTCTAACTGTTGCTTCTAAGCTTCCATACAGATATCTCAGGAGGCAGGTAAGGTAGTCTCATATTCCCATCTTTTTAAGAATTTTCCACAGTTTGTTGTGGTCCACACAGTAAAAGGCTTTAGAGTAGTCAATGAAGCAGTTGTAGATGTTTTGCTGGAACTCTCTTGCTTTCTTGATAATCCAACAGAGTTTGCAATTTGATCTCTGGTTCCTCTGCCTTTTCCAAATACAGTTTGAACATCTGGAAGTTCTCGGTTCACCCACTGTTGAAGCCTGGCTTAGAGAATTTTGAGCATTACTCTTCCAGTGTGTGATATGTGTGCAACTGTGAGGTACTATGAACATTCTTTGGCATTGCCTTTCTTTGGTATTGGAATGAAAACATCTTTTCCAGTCCTATGGCCACTGCTGAGTTTTCCAAATTTGCTGGCATAACATTCTCCAAACAACAATATGCCAGTGGTAAAGATATATATTTTTCTGAAACATTTCACTATAAAAACATACAAAGCTTCAGATACCGAAGCATGGATATTCTTATTAATTTTTCTCAAAATATCAAATTCTGAACACATTAAGGGACATTTTTATAATTAAAAACTGCGTACTCAAGCCTCATGCTATACCAGTTGAAAAATGGTTATATAATATCTTGTTTTACATTACTGAGGTATCAGTTCAGTTTAGTTCAGTTCAGTCGCTCAGTCGTGTCCGACTCTTTGCGACCCCATGAATCGCAGCACGCCAGGCTTCCCTGTCCATCACCAACTCCCGGAGTTTACTCAAACTCATGTCCATCGAGTTGGAGATGCCATTGAGCCATCTCATCCTCTGTCATCCCCTTCTCCTCCTGCCCCCAGTCCCTCCCAGCATCAGGGTCTTTTCCAATGAGTCAACTCTTCGCATGAGGTGGCCAAAGTACTGGAGTTTCAGCTTCAGCATCAGTCCTTCCAATGAATACCCAGGACTCATCTCCTTTAGGATGGACTGCTTGGATCTCCTTGCAGTCCAACGGACTCTCAAGAGTCTTCTCCTACACCACAGTTCAAAAGCATCAATTTTTTGGCGCTCAGCTTTCTTCACAGTCCAACTCTCACATCCATACATGACCACTGGAAAAACCACAGCCTTGACCAGACGGACCTTTGTTGGCAAAGTAATGTCTCTGCTTTTTAATATGCTATCTAGGTTGGTCATAACTTTCCTTCCAAGGAGTAAGCATCTTTTAATTTCAGGGCTGCAATCACCATCTGCAGTGATCTTGGAACTCAAAAATATAAAGTCTGACACTGTTTCCACTGTCTCCCCATATATTTCCCATGAAGTGATGGGACCAGATGCCATGATCTTAGTTTTCTGAATGTTGAGCTTTGAGCCAACTTTTTCACTCTCCTCATTCACTTTCATCAAGAGGCTTTTTAGTTCCTCTTCACTTTCTGCCATAAGGTATACTTGTAAGGAAAAATAAGTTTTATAAACTAGGTTTAATTTAAATTGAGAGAAAAGTATCAAAAGATATTCTTGGAAATATAGATTTCTTTCTTCAGCTGAAAGCTAATCATATGTGAGATTTAGATACCAAACTGAAATGAACCTTAGCTAACTCTTTCCATACTTACTAATACTCAGAAGGTAAAGAATCTGCCTGCAGTGAAAGAGAGGTGGGTTGGCTTCCTGGGTGGGGAAGATCCCCTGGAGAAGGGAATGGCAACCCACTCCAGTATTCTTGCCTCGGAAGTCCATAGACAGAAGATTCTGGCAGGATTGTAGTCTGCCGGACTGTAAGCCTCCCTATAAATTTCTGCACAGGATCTCCAGTAAAAGTGTCCTGAAATATTTAGTGATGGTTTATATTCAGTATTGGTTGGATTTCAAGTTATGGATACTAAGAAATCATTTGGTATTAAATTATTCTCCCTTTGAATTCCTTATCATATAGTGAACAATATGTTTAAGAATTATTTTATAGTAGGAATAAGTAATAATTACTGTGCAATTATTTAGTGTTTTGTATAAAATATGGCATATTTTATACTTCCTTTTAGTAGAATATTTATGATTATAAGGAAGAAATATATATATATATAAATTTCTCTTTTCCTTCTGTGTAACCAATATATTAAAAAACTTCCAACAGTAGCTTCAGCATAACAGAAAGACCAGATGCAGATATCATTGAGTTAATCAAACAAAAGCAAATTATTCAGTGGTACAAAAGGAAGTCATGGCAGTCAGGATGCCTAGCAGAATGGTTAGCGATATTTCTCAGGACACTATTGCAAATGACCTAAACAAGTGATGCCACATTCATACTGTTTTAGAAATTTAAACCATCTTCATAAAATGCAACAACAAAACATAGTACAATATAGAACATCACCCATAAGTTTATGTCTTATTTGTTAGTCTCCCCAAACCTACACAAGCTGACTCAAGTAAACTCCATTAAGAGTTGAGAGTAAGAGTGCCTTTTTTTTTTTTCTTTTTCTTTTTATTGGAGCATAATTGTGTTACAATTTTGTGATGGTTTCTGCTGTACACAACGTGAATCAGCTCTGCATATACATTCATCCCCTCCCTCTAGAGCCTCCCTCCATTCCCCACATCCCACCACTCTAGGTCATCAGAGCACCAAGCTCGACTCCCTGTAGTGTATAACAGCTTCCCACTACCCACTTATAATATTTTACACACGGTGGTGTCTACACGCCAACCCCACTCTCTTCATTTGTCCCACGCTCCCCATCTCTGCTGTGTTCACATGTCCATTCTCTACATCTGTGTCTCTATTCCTGCCCTGGAAATAAGTTTATGTGTACCATTTTTTTCAGATTCCATATATATGTTAACAGGGATTCCTAGGATCATCCTAACAGGCTCTCAATATGTTATATGGACTATTTTAATTTCTTCTGCATTTCTGTCATTTTTAAAATATATTTATTCAGCTAATAACAAGTTCCTGGCATGTGTCAGGCATTAAGGACACAAGGGTAGGATTTAAGACCTAATCCCTAGCCTCAGGGAACTTTCAGTCTCTCTTTGAAACTACTTGATGAAAGTCAGTAGAGCCCTTGTATTTCATTTCCAGGGCAATAGAGACCAATGCTGACAAGATAGTGGGCATTTTTTCCATATATCTTTCATATTTGGAAATGAACCATTTTTGTCATTAAACATCATAGAGCTTCCTAACTTTAACAAATATGATAAATATTGACATAGATTAGAGAATATTGTGCAGCTTTATCCTTAGATTGTTATGGGTGTTAATCCTTCTTAGAGGTTTTCACACTTCAACTCTTCTTGTTTTGAGTTGTCATACATAATTCATTTAAGGATTTCAAGAGCAGAAAACTGTGAACTAATAATACCTTAGTAAAATTTCAAGGAATAAAGGTGGATAAAAATCTGACTTATTTGTAAAGTAAATTTTACATACATATATACATATATATATATATATATATATATATATATATATAGTTAACTGTACTACCCCTTTTAATTAGGTCTATTTCTGCCCTAATAAGTGTCTGGAATATTCTGGGGAAAAATAAAATCTGTTCCTCAGTTTGGCAAAATGTTGAGAAGTCTCTTTCTTTTGTTTCTCATGCTACAGAAATCACGTATGTTTAACTCTTTTCATGAACCATTTTATGGAGATATCAGCACTACAGAATCTGAATTTAATTTGATGAAGATGGAAAAGAGAGCCATAGAAAATTATTTTTTACTTTCCTAGTGATTCAGACCTCTGGGAATACACATTTGTGAAACACACAAATATATGAAATACACACATGAAATAAATACAAAATATGTGAACCATGGAATACCTATGTGAAACAGGTGTATACAAAAATATTTTAATTAATTTTTCTGAAACTGGACACTTGATGTGAAGAGCTGACTCATTAAAAAGACCTGATAATGGGAAAGACTGAAGGCCAAAGGAGAGGGGGTGGCAGAGGATGAGATGGTTAGTTGGCATCACTGATTCAATTAACATGAGTTTGAGCAAACTCCAGGAGATAGTGAAGGACAGGGGAGCCTGGTGTGCTACAGCCCATGGGGTCATAGAGAGTCAAACATGACTTAGTGACTGAACAACAACACTTTATCTGTTACAAACATTCTCTTTATATGTGTTTATTTATATACATGTGTGTGTGTGTATATATATATGTATATACATATATATAGCATGGCTTATTTAAAATCTTGACATAACTTTGCATATCCTTTTAAAAGTTTTAAATTAAGATGTCCATTGTAGCCAGCAAGAATAAAGTGTTCCTATTTAGATACAAAGGGATGTTTTAGTTATCTATTTTGTATTTGGATATCAAGGATTGGCTATACACAAAAATAAATTGTTAACAAAACATCAGTAATCCAGTATTTGATTTTTAGATAAAATCATACCTGTAATGCATTTAGGAGGTGACATCAGTATTACCTTGTACATCTGAAAATGACTGTATTTTTTTTTCCTCTTTTCTTCTATCATCTGTTATATAGTGAAGTGAAAGTCGCTCAGTCGTGGGACTCTTTGTGACCCCATGGACTATACAGTCTATGGAATTCTCCAGGGGATCTTCCCAACCCAGGGATCGAACCCAGGTCTCCTGCATTGCAGGCTGATTCTTTACCAGCCTAGCCACAAGGGAAGCCCACTACTATATAGAAGATTACTTATTTCCAGAGTTAAATGATATGATTTATCTGAGAAAATATAATCTTTGCTTTTATTAAGGAGATATTTTTCTATTATAATGTGATCTGTGGCTAACTGAAACTGGAAAAATATTTATCAATGATTATGAGTCTTAAACATCTCCCTGATGAATCCATTTTAAGATAAAGGATAGTAGACATATTTTTGGTGGTGGCTTAGTTGCTAAATCACGTCTGACTCTTGTGACCCTTTGCACTATAGCCTGCCAGGCTTCTCTGTCCATGGAATTTCTAAGACAAGAATATTGGAGTGGGTTGCCATTTCCTTCTTCAGGGAATCTTTTGGACCCATGGATTGAACCCTCAATTCCTGCATTATAGGTGGATTTTTTTTAACCACTGAGGCAGCAGGGAAGCCATAGTAGATATATAGGTCTTCATAAAAATCTTTTAGAAATAAGTCTTGTTCTGCTTTTCCTGGGCTCATAACTAAACTACTTTCGTCAGCCTTTGCATTTAGAAATGGCCATATGATAATTTGCCAGCCCACTGAATTTTCTGTTTGGGAATATTTAATCCTGTTTCTTTTCTGTTCACTGGATAGTGACATCCAAGATGAATGGTCTTATGTTGACTGTGACAGAGCTTCAGGTAACCTGAATCTCTAAATGACCAGACTAGAATAGATATTTCACCTAGTGACCTGGAATTATGTCGAGCTATTGAATAAAGACCCTAAGTATTTACCCCTATGACTCATGACCTATCATGGGTAAGCTTCAAAGCTGGACTTTAAGCTATCTGAGGTGAGGGTTTAGGTCTTTCCAGTCTTACTCATATGCTCTTACTGCCAGACAGATACCAGAAACTTGACTGGCACCAAGGAATACTGACTGAATGAATAAAAAAGAACTGTGGAGGGAGGTTCATAACACTGTATAGGCAGTAGTGACCAAAACCATCCCAAAGGGGAAAAAAAAAAAAAAAAGCAACAAGGCAAAATGGTCATCTGACGAGGCCTTACAAGTAGTTGAGAAAAGAGGAGAAGTGAAAGGCAAAGAAGAAAAGGAAAGATATACCCAACTGAATGCAGAGTTCCAAAGAATAGCAAGGAGAGATTAAAAAAAAGCCTTCTTAAATGACCAATGCAAAGAAATAGAGGAAAACAGCAGAATTGGAAAGACTAGAGAACCCTTCTAGAAAATTTAGAGATGTCAAGGGAACATTTCATGCAAGGATGAGCACAATAAAGGACAGAAACAGTGAGGACCTAACAGAAGCAGAAGAGGTTAAGAAGAGATGGCAATAGTATACTGAAAAACTATATTAAAAAGATCTTAATGACTCAGATAACCATGATGGTGTGGTCACTCAAGTAGAGCCAGATATCCTGGATTGTGAAGTCAGGTGGGCCTTAGGAAGAATTATTACGAACAAAGCTACAACGGAATTCAGACTGAGCTATTTCAAATCCAAAAAGATGATGCTGTGAAAATGCTGCATTCAAAATGCTAACAGATTTGGAAAACTCAACAGCGGCCACAGGACTGGAAAATGTCATGTTTCATTCCAGTTTCAAAGAAGGGTAATGCTAAAGAATACTCTAACTACTAGACAATTGAGCTCATTCCACATACTAGCAAGGTAATGTTCAAAATCCTTCAAGCCAGGGTTCAATAGTACATGAACCAAGAACTTACAGATGTTGAAGCTGGATTTAGAAAAGGCAGAGGAACTAGAGATCAAATTGCCACCCTCTACTGAATCATATGCTAAGCAGGAGAATTCCAGGAATACATCTACTTCCTGCTTCATTGACTACACTGAAGTCTTTGACTGTGTGGATCACAACAAACTGTGGAAAATTCTTAAAATGACAGGAATTCCAGACTACATTTTCTGCCTCTTGAGAAGTCTGTTTGCAAGTTTGGAAGCTACAGTTAGAACTGGACATGGAAAAATGGACTAGTTCAAAATGGGAAAGGAGTATGTCAAGACTGTTTATTGTCATATTGCTTATTTAACATCTATGCAGAGGACATCATGAAAAATGTCATGCTGAATAAATCACAAGCTGGAATCAAGATTTCCAGGAGAAATATCAACAACCCCAGATATGAAGATGACAGAAGGGATGAAAAACTAAAGAGCTTATAGGTGAAGGTGAAAGAGGAGAGAGAAAAAACTGGCTTAAAACTCAGCTTTCAGAAAACTAAGATTATGGCATCCAGTTTCATCACTTAATGGCATAGATGGGGGAAAAAATGGAAACAGATGGAGATTTTATTTTCTTGGACTTCAAAATCACTGCCGACGGTGACTGCAGCCAAGAAATTAAAAGGCAATTTGCTCCTTGGAAGAAAAGTTGTAGCAAATCTAGCCAGCATATTAAAAAGTAGAGACATCACTTTGCCTTCAAAGGTCCATCTAGTCAAAGCTGTGGTTTTTCCAGTAGTCATGTATGAATGTGAGAATGGATCATAAAGAAGGCTGAGCACCGAAGAATTGATGCTTTCGAATTGTGGTGCTGGGGAAATTCTTGAGAGTCCCTTGGACAGCAAGGAGATAAAACCAGTCAATCCTAAAGGAAATAAGTCCTGAATATTCATTGGAAGGACTGATACTGAAGCTGAAACTCCAACACTTTGGCCACCTGATGTGAAGAGCCGAATCACTGGAAAAAACCCTAATGCTGGGAAAGGTTGATGGCAGAAGGAGACGGGGGCAACAGAGAATGAGATGGTTGGATGGAGTCATTGATTGAATGCATCTGAGTTTGAGCAAACTCCAGAAGATAGTGAAGAACAGGGAAGCCTGGAGTGCTACAGTCCATGGGGTCACAATGAGTCAGACACGATTGAGTGACTGAACAACAACTTATACTCTATTTAAAATTTGCAAATATTAATTTTCCCATTTATTTTTCTGTTTGTAATCTAAGAAACCTACTTTTGAAAGTGATGAAACATTTTATCTAACATTTATTTAAACAATGTGAAATAACATTTAGATTATTTTAATTGTTTAGTTATTGTCATTACATGTGCCTTAAACATATTTTCCATATTTAGGGCAGTTTCTTGGAGATGGATTTCTAGAAGCGGAGAGGATGAACAAAGGGTATATGCATTGAATCGCTTTTATCACATATTGTGAAACTGCCTTCTAAATGGTTAAAGCCAACAGAGAGTGCCGTCATAAGAGGGTGGCCACTTCAACGCGTGGGTCTTCCCTGGTGCAGATGGTAAGAACCTGCCTGCCATGCAGGAGACCCAGGCTCGATTCTTGGGCTGGGAAGATCCCCTCAAAAAGGGAATGGCCATCCACTCAAGTATTCTTGCCTGGAGAATTCCATGGACAGAGGAGCCTGGAGAGCTACCATCAGTGGGATCACAAAGAGTCAAACATATCTGAGCAACTAACACACAAACTTCAACCCAATGCAACTAAAGCTGGATTTTGTTTCAAAGTTAAACTTGGAGAAAATGATATCTCATCTTGGCATAATTTTAAACCATCAATTATATGTAACAATAGAATTCATAGTGGTTACATTCTTTTCAATTATATTCTGTTTTACCTGTTTCCTACTGTCTTTTTGATTCATTTAATGTTTCTATACATTATTTATATAATAAAGTCATTTTATAATAATGATTATAGATTATGATATTTTCCATTTTTTAATGATAGCATAATAAAATTGTTTGCCCTTCATTAAGACTGTAGCAAATATTTTATTAGTATCATTTATTTTTTTAATTCCTTTGAGAGTTGTTTATAGTTTTGCAAACATAACCAATTTTTTCACTCAGCAATATTTTTCTCTAAAAATTTTAGTTTATATTAATTTTCCCTCCCATAGGCATTATAAATATTCCATTAAAATCCCATTTAGTTTTCTATGATCTATCCTTTTGTAATTAATTCCCAGTATATTATTATTTTGTTTGAAGAGGTAAGATTTTGATTTCTCCAATACTGTCATAATCCTAGGATATTCTCTTTAACTTTGAATGTGAGGTCTCCTTTATTGTATGCTAAATGTTATATGTAAGATTATTTATTTAAATTATTTACTTATGAAATATTCTCTTACCTTTCCTCTTGTGTCTTACACATAAGCATCAGATTCTAGTTTTTAAAGACGGAAATGTATTTTCAAGTCACATTTGCTATTTATAAACATCTAATAAATTAATTTGAAAAGAGCATATCATATAAACCCACTTGATAATATGTACTTAATGGATAAATCAATTAAATATAATTAGTAAATGGTAAATCCAGAAAATGGTAAATGCATAAGTTACAAAAAGCAAAAAAATGTCATACAATTCATTTTTTAAGATTATTTGACAAATTTATTCTGGTGGTATCAAACTCTATGTCAAATCTTATTACTGTATATTTTCCAGGAACATCTTAAGGAGATTCCGTGTAATGTTTAAGTCTCAGAGAAACACTATTTAAAGTATCCATTATACATGATCCATTCAAAATGCAATGACTGTTCACTAATTTACCAAGGAAAGATATTCTTGAGCTTTTTGTCCTCTCCCTTTTGTGACTCACTATAATCACAAAGGAACACATTGTATTTCCTTGGATATGAGATTTTTACCATTTATTTTTTAAGCTTAAATTTGACCCAGATTACTGCTATTAAGAGATATGAAAAGAGGAAAAGAACAGAAACAGCAAAAACAAGCCTTAAAAAGCACAGTTCATGGGGACAGGTCAATCCCTACATTCTTGTTCATTCATTTAGATCACATAATTCTTCACATAAAACCATGAGTTTATGTTCATTTATGAAATTTTTAACAAATCAGTTTGTTTCTTGCACTTCTACAACATATTTTCATATGCTATTCTATGCATTTAAAAAAATAGGAGAATAAAAATCATTAAATGGTTTTTATTTTAATCTAATCTTTCACTTTAAGGTATAAAACAAAGACACTGCTGGTATGAAAGACAAAGACAGAAAGTAGTTCCCAGAATTTTTAAGTGATTATGAAGTCTATCTTTGACTAACTTTTCTGAGAGCTGTATTACAGAATATCAAAAGAGAACACATCAAGAATATTTCCATATGTTGTTTTAGAAAATGTATTCAGCCAGTTCAGTAGTTAATGACAGCACAGAATTATTTAGTCATGCAGACAAGTTGAAATTAACTTGAAAAAACATTTGTTAAGTATAATCTAGAACTATATATTTAGATCCTAAAAAATGTTGATGTGTTTTGAGTAATTTCATTATAGGAATTAAGCCAGGGAAATAACTAGAAATGCAAAAAAAAAAAAAGATGAACAAAAATGACCAAAGCAATTTTGGCAGTAGCAATAAACTAAAGATCCAGATGTAGTAGCTTGGATAAATGCATTTTCATATATCTCTGCAATAGACAAAAGCATTTAATTACATTATTTTGAAATATTTAAGGCTATTTAGAACATCCACTGATGTATTATTTGGTGCCAACATATTTAAAACACATGTCAACATGCAATATGGAACATAATAAAGTCATTGTACTTATATGTTCTTTGAAGAATATTTACATGTTCACAGAAATTATCTTTGAGTGGTGGGCTCATAGTGCATTTTGTACCTTATGCATTTTCTACACTTACATTAAAAAATAAAATTGTGTTACTTTACATAAAGTTAAATATAAGTGAACAAGGTAAGCATACCTTAATGCTATAAACTATTCTGTAAAAATTGAAGCTTCAATTTTCTGAAAATTTACAAAAAATAACAAGTCCTATTTCAATATGTGTGAACAAGTGTAAAAACATCTAAGTATCTTTGTGGGCATATAAGGTGGGCTGACACAATGGATTTTCTCCACAATTCTGACAAGCAAGAGAAACTATTAAACAATTAGACCTCAAGTAAACAACCTAA
This sequence comes from Dama dama, assembly GCF_033118175.1. Taxonomy (NCBI): domain Eukaryota; kingdom Metazoa; phylum Chordata; class Mammalia; order Artiodactyla; family Cervidae; genus Dama; species Dama dama. The sequence goes on along the minus strand of NC_083705.1, from coordinate 59,400,631 downwards.
CCTCTAGGAACTAGAAAAAGAAGAACAAATTAAACCTAACATTAGCAAAGGGAAGTAAGTAATAAAGATCAGAGTAGAAATAAATGCAAGAGATGAGATAATAATAATAGAAAGGATCAGTGGAATTAAGAATTGGTTTTCAAAAAGATAAATTGATAAATATTAACTAGAATAAGGGGAAAAAATGGAATTTTCAAAGAAATAAAGTTAGAAAATAAACAACAGACATTACAGCTGACTCTACAGACATATACAGGATCATAAGCAACTACTATGAACAATCGTATATCAACGGATGGGACAAAGTAGAAGTGTTTAAATTTCCAGAAGCAAAATTTTTTAAGACTGAATCTGGAGGAAATTCTGAACCAACCAATAAGGAGTAGAGAGAGTCAATCATGTCAATCAGTAATGAAAATCTTCCAATACAGGAACAAAAACAACCCACCCAGGACCAGCTTTACTGGCTAATTGAACTCTGCTATGTATACAATTTTTTTAGATGGTTTGTAATTTTAGTATATATTTAAAATCTTATAGCAAATTCTCCTAATACAGATGAACACAATAAAAATAATTTTAATGAGACTAAAATAAACAGTATTATATACAGTAGCAAGGGCTTCCCTCGTGGCTCAGCTGGTAAAGAAATCGCCTGCAATGCAGGAGAGCTGGGTTCAATCCCTGGGTTGGGAAGATCCCCTGGAGAAGGGAAAGGCTACCCACTCCAGTATTCTGGCCTAGAGATTTCCATGGACTGTGTAGCCCATGGGTCTCAAAGAGTCAGACACGACTGCATGACTTTCGCTTTCACTTTCATATAGCAGCAAAGGGCTACTGAAGCTGAATCCCCGAGATAGAATTATGGGATTGACTCTTTAGATCATTTTCACTAAGCAGATTGGTTAGTCTATACAGGTTAGCTTTACAGGTTATCACCAATTGTACTGTTCCATAGGCTGTATTTCCCCATGTGGTTAAGTTTACAGAGAGGAAGGAAAAGAGTAAATGACTAGAAAAAAGGGAAAGGGGCTACATGGTTGTGGGGAAGAGAACATTACTAGACAGAACAGAATTTCCTAATGACTTGTCTGTTCATGTCAATAAAGAGCAATATCCATCTCTGTGACATGTACATGATAGAGAAGGTGTGAGCACAGTACATGGAATACAGGGCTTTGCTTCCTTTTTGCACAATGACAACAACAAATAGTAAATACTGAACAGATGGTACGTGGCTATCATAAAAAAAAAGCAATGTGCTTTCAGGAAGGAAAATAAATTCATTTTATGTTGTGACTTTGGACTACTACCTGGTCTAATTTGACTTGCATGTTAAAGGAATGACAATAGAAATATCACTTTTGAAACTGGGTACACGACTGGAGCTGACTGGTCATTAAAACATTATATACATATTTCTGGGCAGTTCTGTTCAGATCACTTAATTTATTTATGCTGTTGTTTAGTCACTAAGTCGTTCTGACTCTGGCACCCAGTAGACTGTACCCCACCAGGCTTCTCTGTCCATTGGATTCCCCAGGTAAAAATGCTGGAGTGGGTTGCCATTTCCTTCTTCCAGTGATCTTCCTGACTCTGGCAGGTGGAGTTTTTCCCACTGAGCCAATAATTTATTTATGATGAGACATAAGTAATACATCAGATAATGCTCTTGCTCAGAGAAAAACATATGTCATATATAAATGTTAGTTGCTCTTATAATCTTTAATCATTAAAAATATGGTAACTTGAGAGAAGATAAGGCTCCTCTGTCCATGAGGTTCTCCAGGCAAGAATACTGAAGTGGGTTGCCATGCCCTGATCCAGGAGATCTTTCCAACCCAGGGGTTGAACTCATGTCTCTTTTGTCTCCTACATTGCAGGTAGATTCTTTACCCACTGAACCACCTAGGAAGCCCTATACACACATAATCAATAATAAAAAAATGTAGGCAGTGCATTTAATTAGTAGCTCTGATAAGCTACATTAGTTTCAAAATATTCTCACATTTTTGAAAGAGTTGATTGTAAAATAAAGGATATTAGAATATATCTTTAAAAAAAAAGTATAATTATATTGGGTATGCTTCAGCCCTAAATGTCAAAATGAAATTGGATTTACTAATTCCGAACCAACCAATAAAAATGTGTATCATCCACATGACATATTCAAGAACAAACCAGGGAGACATGCAGGCAAAGTGAATAATGTGATGTTTGCCCCCAAGCAGTTTGTAGAATACTTGGTTGCAAAAGAAAAAATCAATAGGTATAAACATATAATGATAAAAGAAATGGAGAATAAATGCTACAAAAGCTATTGTAAACCAAATAGGGGAGATTAAGAATATTAATCAGTGATACTGAAATTAAAAAAAATTGATTTTCTCAAGATACATTAATGATAAAAATAATAAGTTTGAAACAGATCAGAAAAGGAATATTCAACTATTATTTCAGATTTCTCACTTTACAAAAATCATGGGGTGGCCAGTGTTATGAATAGAAAAATTGAATGGTTAAATTGCTGGAATAGAAATGATGAAGACCCACTTTTCACTGAGTGCCTTCTCTATACTTAACACTGTGTTCTGTGCAAGAACATTTTAATCCTTTCAGCTAGAGTGGTACATGTTTCATACATAGAAAATTAAATAATGTGCCTGTGGTGATACAAATATTAATGTAATCAAGCTTCAAAACAATGTCTGCCTAATTTCAAATCACATACTTTTAATATTACATCCTGTTGGTCTTAGAAAAATTAAAAAAAACAAAGAGCACATATTATTTATATTTAAGTTATAAAGATATATATTTAAGTTATTAAGATATAAAAATGATACAGATATTTAAGTTATAAAGATGGGCTTCCCTGATAGTTTAGTTGGTAAAGAATCTGTCTGCAATGCAAGAGACTCTGGTTCAATTCCTGGTTCAGGAAGATATGTGGGGAAGGGATAGGCTACCCATTCCAGTATTCTTAGGCCTCCCTTGTGGCTCAGCTAATAAAGAATCTGCCTGCAATGCAGGAGACCTGGGTTTGATCCCTGGGTTGGGAAGATCCCCTGTAGAAGGGAAAGACTACCCACTTCAGTATTCTGACACTTGAACACAACTGTGTGACTTTCACTCTAAAGATAAATCAAAACTCTTGGACCACAGAAGAGGCATCCTGTGAGTGAGTGAAGTTGCTCAGTCAGTCTGACTCTTTGCAACCCCATGGACTGTAGCCTACAAGGCTTCTCTGTCCATAGGATTTTCCAGGCAAGAGTACTGGAGTGGGTCGCCATTTCCTTCTCCAGGGGAATCTTCCTGACCCAGGGATTGAACCCACGTCTCCTCATCGTAGATAGAGGGTTTGTTTATAAATTAATTCCCTGTAGACTATTGTAAGTATTTAAAAATCTAAGTGTGTTATATACCTAATTAGTTTGAGAGAAAGGCCAAGAACATCTGGGGGAGAAAGTCTGTTCACTGCTGGATGTAAAAGATCAGATCAGAGGTTTAAGGACAGAGCTAGATAAATGGAGACATAAAATTACATGAGTGATACCCATGAAAGTTGATCTGCTGAATAGGGACTGAGAAGACAGAAGCAAATGGTCAATAAGAGAGCACTGGGGCATCTAAGATGCTACAGATTCAAACTGAGAAGAGTTAAAGGGACTCAAAATGAGGTAGACAGGAAAAAGCAAATCAATGAACAAAAATATCATAAATTATAAATAAGTAACAAAACCTCACAAGAGTGAAAAAGTATTTTCCCTACAAATTACTAATGTTGCTATAGTCCAACAGTCTTTATACTGAGAATGAATTAATAATAAATATGCATTTGGACATTTCAGTTAAATTTACCAGTAAGATAGGATGTTCTTCTGTCTCAAGATACACTTTTGCATAAGCAGTTTCATCTAATATCACAAGTGAGAAGAAAATCCAAATTTTAAAATATAAATAATCAAGTAAATTGGCATATAGTACAGGAAATCCTCTAACATTATCTCAAGTGTTAAATAATATCATATTATTTTGCAATTTAAAATGTTATGTAATTTTGTGGATAAAATGAAGCCTTCCATAAAAGAATTAACTGAATGAAAATTAAAACACTAAGCTCATTAGGCTCATAGGAATACACTTCATAAAATTTTTTGAGATTCTTAGAAAGGAAAATAATTTCTAATATTTATTTACACTTAAAAAGTTGTTTACACTTGAAATATATATTAGCATATTAAAAATGTTTGCACAGCCATATAAGATCAATTTGATAATTTAAAGTAGAAGGAATACAGCCCAACTAGAATTTCCAGTGATGATAACTTGATACATACACATAAAGGAGACAACTTTTATACTGAAGAGTTAGGTATACTAAAAATGGATTTTTAGTGATTCTATTTTATAAGACAATGAAATTGTTTATTAAGTTTGTACAGGGATTCCATATCCATATCTAACTGCTAGAACATAAGTCTTCCCTATTTTAACATGACAATTTTAAGATAACTCATCAAATTAAAACAAAGCAAGTTTACTAATTAGATGAGTTTATCAGACAAAAATAAATTAAAATATTTGGCATTCAGCATGTATAACACAACAAATATGGAAAGTGCTTATTCATAAGCAAATATCTTACAAACAAATGTTTCCTACTATAGGTACTAAACCAGTATTTCACAAGAATGGTTTGTAGTTTTTCATTTATTCCACGGCTGCTGTATAGGGATTAATTACACACATTACTCATAATCAAGGAAAGAAAAAAAGAAAAACAGTATCTGGTTGGAAGCTGAGTTTAAGTACAGTCTCAGAACCTCCTTCATAAGAAAGCATGGAAAGACTATTTGGTTGTGCCCAATATTCCAACAGTATTACAGAAGAAAGTTTTAAAGGTAAAAGAACTGCAAGTATTTGCCTTTTGGCATCCAAACTACTATGTTTTGGTGGTGAATAACTATCCTTATACTCATTAATAAGGGATGATACAAAGAAAAGTGTTATTTATTCCTCTTGTGTCCCTATGGTGGCATTATCTACAAACAGCATTTCAAGCCTGATTCATATTTTAAAGATGATGAACAAAATGAATGAGATTGCTTATTTTTAGCATGGTCTTTGTTCTTATAATTTATACACTATCCTCACAAGTTGTAAAGCATAATTTGTTATTCTAGCATCCTAAATATATAGTGTACTGTATTTACATTGCATCTACTTGGAAAACTGTTAATCAAGAAAATGTTCATAGATTATCAAAATTTCCAAATCTATAAATTCAGAAAGCCTTTCTTTTTCTATCATTAAATGTCTGCATCTAATGCTTAGAAATTATTTTCAAATATTCAGGAAAATAAAGATGGTTAGTTATCAATAAACAAATATGGCAAGTGAAACAACTGATGAGTTCACTTGTAGGGCACAAATGTTAAACACATTATTCTTTTGACTGTACTGTAGTTTTAAGTATTAAAAATATAGCTTGAGGAAGAACACAATAATTCCCTATGTGTATGCCAGCATGCCTAAAATGAACAAGGCTATCAATAACATTAGTAAATATCTTACAATGATGTGGAAGTATAAATTAGTACAACCACTTTGGAAAAGTATTTGGCTGTATTCATTAGTGGTAAACATATGCATATCCTAAAACACAGCATTCTCTATCCTGTATATACCCAACAATAGGGCACACACATGGTCTCCATAAGTCAAATATGGGGATATTCATTGCTGTTTGTTAATACTTAATAATTGGAAACAGTCCAAATGCCCTTGAATGGTAGAATGGATAATATGGTCTATGCATACAATGGAATAATCTACAGCAAAACCTTAGTAAAATACTGATTCACTCAAAAAAAAAATGAATGTTTTTTCACAAAAGTAGTGTTGAGAAAAAGCTGGTTTAAAACTCAACATTCAAAAAATGAAGATCATGGCATCCAGTCCCATCATTTCATGGCAAATAGATGGGAAAAAATGGAAACAGTGTCAGGCTTTATTTTCTTGCACTCCAAAATCACTGCAGATGGTGACTGCAACCATGAAATTAAAAGATACTTACTCCTTGGAAGAAAAGCTATAACCAAACTAGACACTGTATTAAAAATAGAGACATTACTTTGCTGACAAAGGTCTGTCTAGTCAAAGCTATGGTTTTTCCAGTAGTCTTGTATGGATGTGAGAGTTGGACTATAAAGAAAGCTGAGTACTGAAGAATTGATGCTTTTAAACTGTGGTGTTGGAGAAGACTCTTGAGAGTCCCTTAGATTGCAAGGAGATGAAACCAGTCAATCCTAAAGGAAATCAGTCCTGAATATTTATTGAAAGGACTGATGCTGAAGCTGAAGCTCCAATACTTTGGCCACCTGATGCAAAAAAATGGACTCATCGGAAAAGACTCTGATGCCAAGAAAGATTGAAGGCAAGAGGAGAAGGCAACAACAGAGAATGAAATGGTTGGATGGCATCACCAACTCGATGCACATGAGTTTGAGCAAGCTCCGGGAGTTGGTGATGGACAGGGAAGCCAGGCATGCTGCAGTCCATGGGGTCACAAAGAGTCTGACATGACTGAGCGATGAACTGAACTGAATGTTGAGAAGTCAAACACAATGTAATAGTACTGTCGAGTCTACTTATAGAATCATAAATAGAACATATTTTTTATGTTAGATATATTATCATATCTATCTATAGAATCATAACTAGATAAAACAGACAAAATTAATCTATATTATAAGAAGTCATATAAAAAATGAGGCTGCATCTGCGAATGAGGAACAACCATGACAGTACACTAGGCAGGCTTCTGGAATGTACATAATATTCTGTTTTACTTTTTTCTGGTAATAAATGAAGTCAACTTTACTTTTTAGTCTAAATTATACTGACTCAGTTTATTCTGTTTTATATAGGTATTAGTTACCTTGATATGTTCAATTATAGCTAGTTTCTGTACATCAATTATAGTTACTCATCTGTACACTCGGAGGAGGGCATGGCAATCCACTCCAGTAGTCTTGCCTGGAGAATCCCATGGACAGAGGAGCCTGGTGGGCTACAGTCCATGGGGTTGCAAAGAGTTGGACATGACTGAGTGACTAACACACAGACATCTGTACACTTATAGCTTGTGCAATATTACCTCTATATGTTATATCTCAATTAAAAATTTTAAACCATTTACTTTTTAAAAGTCTAACTTGCTTCAACTTTAGTCTATGAATGTATGTATCTTGTATTTTCTTGGCTATATTCTGGGCTATGTGCCAGGCAACATTTTAAACACTGGGAATGCAAAGGTGAATGAGCAGACAATTCTCTCACTAAAGTAGTGTTTACAGTCCAGTTGGAGGTGAGAAAAAAAGACAAACTAATGAATATTATCACTGAAGAGCATGAGAAAATAGGCTGGCAGGACAGAGAACTACTTTTGGGAGGAGAGTATCACTTTTAACAGGATGAGATTAAGCACGATAGATAAAGATGGAGTGGTAGAAAAATAGGAGGGAAGGACATTTCAGAAAAAAGGAATAACAGCACATTCAAAGGTCCTGAAGAAGGCTCAGCAGATAAGGAAATGGCAACCCACCCCAGTATTCTTGCCTGGAGAATCCCCATAGATAAAGGAGCCTGATGGGCTACAATTCATGGAGTCAGAAAGAGTCAGACACGACTGAAGTGACTGAGCACACACATGAAGAAGTTTCGGAATACTTGAGGAGGGAAACACATGATAGAGTAGCTTGGATGTAGAGGTGGGATCAAGCAGGAGAGGTTGGATGAAATCACATAGGATTTTAGAGGCCATGGCAAAAGCTTAGTTTTTTATTATACTTAAAATTGGGATTCACTGAAAGATTTTGAAAACAAAGAATGACATCTACTGATTAATATTTCTAAGAAGTTCCTGCAAGTTGGTATCTAATTAATAATTTGAGAAGGGCATTTCCTGATATCAGCAGACCAGAGGAAACCACTATAGATGAGATCAAGTTGATTTGAACTAGTGTGGTGGCAGCAGAGATGAAAGTGATCCTCACATTTTAAAACTGTTTTAGGAGAAGAAACCATAGAACTTGGTAGTGATGTGAAGGGTAGGGATGAGGAAAGTGTAACGAAGCTCTGTCAGTCTTCTTATTTGTGGAAATGGTGGTATCATTCACTGAGATGACTGAACTAGTTACATCTGAGCAGAGTACAGGGTCCTGGGATGTTTTTTGAAAGATGAGAGTCACATGCATGGGAAGACCCATTAGGAAGGAATCATTTGATGATGCAGCCAATTAAGGGGAGAAGTTGGGAGGGTCTGGAAAAGGAACCCTGAGAGCAAGGTGTAGATAATAGCAGGGCTTTTCCAGTATTATAATTTCAGCAGAGTGAAGTGACTGGAATATAGATACCATTTGGTGGGAGTGACATGAGATAAAAACTGTCCCACGGATTTCAGAAATTCTCAAAGTACAATGTAAGGCAAGACCATCAGCTAAGATTAAGGGTCAAGGGGGTATGGAGGCTGGTTGGTAAAGAGGCCTGACAGATGGAAGGGGACACTCCACTCTGATTCAGCAGCAAAGGCTGCTCTGTTGGGCAAGTTTGTGAAGTTGGGTGACATCAGATTACTCTTACATGAAACAAAGTTAAAAATATCTGCTCAACCTCCAGAGCTTCCAGAGAAGATTTCCAGTTAACACAACTATGCACATATAAATAAATTATGGATGATAAATTATATAATTGAAATACATCAATAATTAAAATCTGAGCTCAAAGTATACATTAGATAATTTCTCTAAAATGTCATTTTATCTATGAAAATTACATTAAATTTGTTCTTTTTGGTCACTGAAATGTATTTACCAAAATACATGTTTATGTTTTATAAAACTGTTATTTTCTGATTCTCTTATCTTATAATTTATTAATTACAGAAAATGCACTAGTATTGCCACTGCTTCTGCTTAGTCATTCAGTTGTGTCTGGCTCTTTGCAGCTTCACGGACTTGTAGCCCACGAGGCTCCTCTGTTCATGGAATTTTCCAGGCAAGAATACTGGAATGGGTTGCCATTTCCTACTCCAAGGTATCTTCCTGACCCAGGGATAGAACCCACATCTCTTGTGTCTCCTGCATTGGCAGGCGGATTCTTTACCACTAGGACCACCTGGGAAGCCTGTATTGGTATTAGAGGAAAACTTAATATGCAGAAAAGCAAACTGTGGATTTTCCAGATGAAATGTGTACCTTGATAAACATCTGAAGGTCAGGCTCTGAGTTGAGTATTTAGACAGAGCAGGGAAATCAATAACAACTAAACACAATCTGATTTGAAGCAACTATTATTGTAAATATCATGTGTCCAGGAAAATAAAATTTCTTCAAAGAATGTCTTGTTGTGAATGGAGACATTAGCACATATTAGCTAAGAATAAACTATTCTTGTAGAGTTTATTGATTTGAAAATCTAGTCTTTTCATTGAGTTAATGTGTTGCCTTTTCATTTTAAATGGTTGGCATTTCTTTTAGTAAAAGAATGGCTATATGGATGCCAACAGAGTATCCTATTTTACTTCTTTCTGAAAGCCAGGAATTTACCCTCAGAAGAGTCAACACTTCCTGGATACTAATACCAAAATTGTGTTAAAATGTGCTTAGTCACTCAGTTATGTCTGACTCTTTGCAAACCCATGGACTGTAGCCCACCAGGCTCCTCTGTCTGTGGGGATTCTCCAGTAAAGAATACAAGGGTTATCTTACCCTCCTCCTGGGAATCTTCTAAACCCAGGGATTGAATCCACGTCTCCTACATTGCAGGAGATTCTTTACCATCTGAACCGCCAGTGTGTTAAAAATACTTTCTGCATACACCTGAAATCCTCCTTACATTGGTCTGGAAATGGAGTGAGATACTTTCAGAGAAACCAGCTATTCCTAACTGTGACATATCTCCATAGTCACACATGAGCTGCCTTTGAAGTCAGTGAGAGCGTTTCATCTGAAAGGGTGACTCATGCTCCAGCAGTTTCAGACCAGGGATATTCACGTACTCTTGACTCTTGCCATTTTATAATTTTTCCCTTTTATTACCAAGTGAGTACTAAATGGCTCAAGTAATTTTCTCTTAATGAAACTTGCACAAATTCTGTTAAAAAAATGGTTTTAATATACTGTATTGGTCTTTATCTTTCTGGCTTACTTCACCCTGTATAAGGGGCTCCAGTTTCATCCATCTCATTAGAACTGATTCAAATGAATTCTTTTTAATGGCTGAGTAATATTCCATGGTGTATATGTACCACAGCTTCCTTATCCATTCGTCTGCTGATGGGCATTCTAGGTTGCTTCCATGTCCTGGCTATTATAAACAGTGCTGCGATGAACATTGGGGTGCATGTGTCTCTTTCAGATCTGGTTTTCTCGGTGTGTATGCCCAGGAGTGGGATTGCTGGGTCATATGGCAGTTCTATTTCCAGTTTTTTAAGGAATCTCCACACTGTTCCCAATAGTGGCTGTGCTAGTTTGCATTCCCACCAATAGTGTAAGAGGGTTCCCTTTTCTCCATACCCTCTCCAGCATTTATTGCTTGTAGACTTTTGGATAGCAGCCATTCTGATTGGCGTGTAATGGCTATATGCAAAACAGAAAAAGAGACACAGATGTATAGAACAGACTTTTGGACTCTGTGGGAGAAGGCAAGGGTGGGATGTTCTGTGAGAATAGCATTGAGATAAGTATACTATCAAGGGTGAAACAGATCACCAGCCCAGGTTGGATGCATGAGACAAGCGCTCAGGGCTAGTGCACTGGGAAGACCCAAAGGGATGGGATGAAGAGGGAGGCATGAGGGGGGATTGGGATGGGGACCACATGTAAATCCATGGCTGATTCATGTCAATGTATGGCAAAAACCACTACAATACTGTAAAGTAATTAGCCTCCAACTAATAAAAATAAATGGGAAGAAAAAAATAAATAAACAAATAAAAAATAAAAAATCTGATACTTAAAATAAAATGGTTTTAAGTTTTATGTATTATATAATCAAGGGAAAATGGTCTTGAGATATCACAGACAAGACAAAAGGTAAAATACCACAGTTACATAATTATAGGAAGAATAATTAAGAAAAAAAAACTCATTCTCTATAATAATAAATATTTTATATATATATATATACACATATATATATGATTGGCAGAAAGTTCATTTGGGATTTTTCACTTGGGTTTTCTTTCAAATGGCTGTTTTTGCCAACATAGTATTATTCTATTATTCTGCATATAAGCATATACATAATTTCTACATTCTAAAATGTGATGTTCCATCAATTTATAGTAAACATAGTAGAGTGCACATAGTAGTCCTGCAATATTCATGACCTTGATACTACTTTGAATAACCAACTCAGGTGATGACTGTTGTGAAAGGAAATAGAGATGCTGCTTCCTAGGCTCCAGTCTGAACATCCTCACCAAGTAAAACCTAACTCTCAGCATTTAGGATGTGCTATTTTTTTTTCCAGTTGACACTGCCATCAGAAACATTTCAGGGAAGGAGTGTAGACTAAGTCTATAGCATTGGAGAATTCCAAAAAATGCTATAGTATTCAGATATATTCTTTAATGGTCACATAACGTGACCTGGAGAAAGAGGTGAACGAGAATTGTAGGGGGGACCTGAGGAGTGACTGGTAGAGTCAGGAATGGCAGAGGGAAGAAGTAGGATGTTTGAAGTGAAGTGTTCGTTGCTCAGTCCTGTCCAACTCTTTGTCATCCCATGGACTGTAGCCCAACAGGCTACTCTGTCCATGGGATTTTCCAGGCAAGAATACTGAAATGGGTTGCCATTTCCTTCTCCAGGGGATCTTCCTGACACAGGGATTGAACCCAGGTCTCCTGCATTAGAGGCATATTCCTTACTATTTGAGCCACCTGTGAATCCCTAGTAGAATGTTTAGAAATATAATATTAATAGTTGAAAATAGGAAAACAGAAGAAGGAGCTTCTGTGGTCTGAATTGTGTGCTCCCAAAATTCTTATGTTGAAGCCCAAACCCTTAACAGAAAAGTATTTAGAGATGGGACCCTTGGAAGGTAATTCTGTTTAAATGAGCTCGTGAGAGTGAGGACTTCATGATGGGAGTGGTGACCTTGAAAGAAGAGACACCAAAGAGCTCACATGCTAGCTCGTACCCACTCTCTTCCTTTCTCTCCCTCCCTCCTTCCCCAGAAAAGAGGACACATCAAGAAAGTGGCAATCAGGAAGAGTAAACCAAGCATTCAGCAAGGAATTTAATTGGCTAGCACCTTGATTTTGGACTGCCTAGCCTCTAAAACTGAGAGAAATAAATTTCTGTTGTTTAAGACACACAGTCCATGAATTTTGTTATGACCGCCTGAGTTAATTAATATAGGAACAAATACAAATTAGCAGGAACAAGATTGAAGATTGACAAAAGAGATGCAATGGGGCAGGAAATAGGAAGCAGAGCTGAAACAAGAAGAAACAAACACTAAAGACAGGGAAGAATCAGACTGTTGGATTGATTTGTAGAGACTTTAATTATCTAAGGCTTCCTCCTTGGAAGGAAAGTTATGACCAACCTAGATAGCATATTAAATAGCAGAGACATTACTTTGCCAACAAAGGTCCGTCTGGTCAAGGCTATGGTTTTTCCAGTGGTCAGGTATGGATGTGAGAGTTGGACTGTGAAGAAAGCCAAGCACCAAAAAATTGATGCTTTTGAACTGTGGTGTTGGAAAAGACTCTTAAGAGTCCCTTGGACTGCAAGGAGATCCAACCAGTCCATCCTAAAGGAAATCAGTGCTGACTATTCATTGGAAGGACTGATGCTGAAGCTGAAACTCCAGTACTTTGGCCACCTCATGTGAAGCGTTGACTCATTGGAAAAGACCCTGATGCTGGGAAGGATTGGAGGCAGGAGGAGAAGGGGACAACAGAGGAGGAGATGGCTGGATGGCATCACCGACTCGATGGACATAAATTTGAGTAAGCCCTTAGAGTTGGTGATGGACAGGGAGGCCTGGACTGCTGTGATTTATGGGGTTGCAAAGAGTCGGACATGACTGAACGACTGAACTGAACTGAACTGAAAGGTTAGTCACTCAGCCACGTCTGACTCTTTGTGACCACATGGTTTGTAGCCCACCAGGCTCCTCTGTTCACAGGGATTCTCCAGACAAAAATACTGGAGTGGGTTGCCATTTCCTCCTCTAGTGGATCTTTCCAACCCAGGGATCGAACCCGGGTCTCCTGCTTTTCAGGAAGATTCTTTGTCTTTAAAGACACTGGCTGCTGCTGCTGCTAAGTCACTTCAGTCATGTCTAACTCTGTGCGACCCCATAGACAGCAGCCCACCAGGCTCCTCCATCCCTGGGATTCTCCAGACAAGAATACTGGAGTGGGCTGCCATTTCCTTCTCCAATGCATGCATGCATGCTAAGTCGCTTCAGTCGTGGGAAGCGCCTTTAATGATCTAATATCAAGTAAAAATGTATTGTACATATGTTAATGTGTATGTCTTATAGGTGTATAGAGGGAGGTATAGATGTATAGAGAATTATAATTTTTGGATACTTCATCTGAGTAGAGATTGAAGAAAGCAAAATGGTGGTCATAAATCTTGGCCACTTGGTTGGTTACGGCAGAGTACCTACCACTTAAGGAATTAACAGAATGAATAAAATGAATCAGAGAAACAAAAGACACAAAAAGAAATGTCACCTGATTATGTGACAGGGCTGGACATGTAACTCAGAGTAGTTCCTTCGTCTGGGTGCCTTTGGGAGCAGATTGGGGAACTGGGATCCAGAATCTGGAAGCTCAGATGGACAATTTTTATTCCATGCCTCCAACATCACCAACTGCCCAGATTAGAGGAGACTTGGTGTAAAATACGGGACTTCTTTGCTAGCTCAGCCAGTAAAGAATCTGGCTGCAATGCAGGATACCCTGGTTTGATTCCTAGGCAGGGAATATATGCTGGAGAAGGGATAGGCTAGCCACTCCAGTATTCTTGGGCTTCCCTGGTGGCTCAGCTGGTAAAGAATCCACCTGCAATGTGGGAGTTAAGGTTCTCCTCCTGCCTTGGCGTGGCTCCTGAGCCCCAGGGGGTCATAATGCCACTATTAGAACCACATGTTAAAGGGGGCTTCCGTAAGCTGATGTGAGCAAACAATATCCATGGACATTTTAAAGACTGAAATAAAATTGTAATCCACCAAATATTATTAGGTGATTTGCTTTACTTCATTTATTTTCTATATATTTGAAATTTGTTCAACAGTATTCTGTGAACATTTATATAAATACTATGCTTTAAACATGAGAAAGAGCCATTCAAATTGGGAGGATACTTTTGCCCTATTTAACAGTTCTGTAAAGGGTAAGCAACATCACTTACTTAAAAAGTATCTAGATCAGAAGACCACAGGTTTCTATTTTTTTTCATTTTAAATCCATCTTTTTCAATTGTACCATGTTGTATCTTTTACCTTCTAAGCTATAGAATGTTCTACCTTAATTGACTTTGCCTTTTTTTAATTGCTAAAAAGTTTAGTAAATATTTCCCATATGGCAAAATTAAAAATGGGAGAGGGTCATTTGTTTATCTTGCTGTAGAGTCTATATTTTACTCTACTTGTGCATTAGTGTTTGCACTGGGTGCTGGGCAATACTTTTTAAACCACATCTGGACACAGGAATCCAAAGTCCAGTAAACTCATATTAACAGAAGCACAACACACTTACTGGGGACATGAAAGCATATACTAAGTTGGAAACATTATTTTCTTGCATTAAGAAGAATTTTCACTCTTAACATTTGCTTTAAGAAACATAATTCAGGTTCAATTTCATGATCATTTCATTAGTTTAATGTTGGACAGAATACTAATCTCAAATTAATAGTATTAATATTACATATTCAATTATATTGTATATCTTTATTATCAGAAAACTTTGCATGATGAGTCATTTAGAAAAGGCGCAACTTAATATCCCTTCTAGGGCTAGCTCTATCCATTTCCTACTGGTTCTATAACAAAGTAGCACAAACTTATTGGCTTTAACAACAAAATTACTATCTTACAGTTCTATAGGTCAGAAGTCTGATAAAGGTCAGGTCAGGAGTCTGAAATGAGCCACAACCAAGCTAAAATTAAGGTTTCAACATGGCTGCATTCCTCTCCAGAGGCTGTAAAGGAGAATCCTTGTGTTTTCCAGTTTCTAGACGGTTCCCAAATCACTCTGTACTTGGTCTTCCTTCTTCATGTTCCAACCAGCAATATCAGATTGATTCCTTTTCACATGTTGTCGTTCTGACCTCCTGTCTGCCTACTTCTTTCTCTTTTATATTCTTTTAGGATGACATTGGGCCTATCTGATTCTGATAAACCAAGATTATCTCCTTATTTAGCATAGTTTAATTTAATTGTCCATCCTAATTTCATCTGTATGCTTCATCCTCTTTTGACATATCATAACATACACACAGATTCCAAGAATTAGGACCTTGACTTTTTGGGGACCCTTGCTCTATCCATCACACTAGCCTTCAGTGTAGTCACATACAGCCCTTACGCGTCATTTAAACTGTTCCATGCATTGTTGTAAATTCTCTTATAAAACTGTTGCAGAAGTTATTGTTATTCAGTCACCAAGTCTTGTCTGACTTTGTGACCCCATGGACTGCAGCAACCCAAACTTCCCTGTCCCTCACCATCTCCTGGAGATTGTCCAAGTTCATGTCCATTGAATCTGTGATGCCATCCAACCATCTCATCTTCTGTCATCCTCTTCTCCTACTGCCTTCAATCCTTCCCAGCATCAGGGTCTCTTCCAATGAATCAGCTGTTTGCATTAGGTGGCCAGAGTATTGGAGCTTCAGCTTCAGCATCAGCCCTTCCAAAGAGTATGCAGGGTTTCAGAAGCTACATCACTTAATTTAGCTGAGATCATAAACATTCTAAGTGAACCTGGTTGATAAAATGCTAGTTATTCTAAACAATGATCAGTTTGATTAAGAAACAGAATGTGATCCTAAAGTCATGAAGTTGTGCTTGTGTGTGTGTGTTGGAATAGCTATGTGAAAGAATGCTTTAATTGGCGTCACCATCATTAATATAATCCACTGATATAGTCATCTTGCATTTTTGCTTAAAGATCAGTTCCACAACATTATAGTCACCTCATACCCGAAGCTGAAACCAAAGATTTATATCTTGGTTCTTAATACATTTCTCCCACACTTCAAAGGCTGGACATATATTACTAGTAAGATGGCAAAGTAAAAACATACAGTTTCTTAATTGGAATATCGGCTATAGGACACCCTTCATATCTATTCTTTTGTATTGTAATTTAGAATAATTTGAGTTTTCAAGAAGTAAATATTCTAGTTATCAGTAGATGTGATACATTTTATGTTGCAAATTTATCAGGTTTTGAAAGACAGCAACTCTAACATCAAAATTAAGTAAAGTGAAAGTCGCTCAGTTGTGTCCAACTCTTTGCGACCCTATGGACTACACAGTCCATGAATTCTCCAGGCCAGAATACTGGAGTGGGTCGTTGTTCCTTTCTCCAGGGGAACTTCCCAAACCAGGGATTAACCTAGGTCCCCCACACTGCAGGCGGATTCTTTACCAGCTAAGCCACAAGGGAAGCCCAAAATTAAGTAAAGCTAATAAAAATATTAGAAGGACTATAGTGATGAATAAAATCTGCAGGTAATTAAACCAATAAATTTGTGTCAATATCTGCTTTTGTGACACCAAAAAACTTTCTCCAGTTGTGTCTAACATCAGGTTCACATTGAACCTAAAATGACTCCTGTAAATAGATAACTTTGAAAAAAGTAAACAGCTATAATGAATAAGGTCTTTCAAAGAAAAACATTGTTTTTTTTCCATTAAGGAAATAAATTCTTTATGTCTAAAATAAAACTATCCAAATGAAAAAAGTTAGATTTGTGTCTATATGTGCCTGGAAGTTTATAAAAAAGTCAAACTTTTTTATATTTATATAGTGTGTATATATATATAT
The DNA here is from genome assembly GCF_033118175.1 of Dama dama. Taxonomy (NCBI): domain Eukaryota; kingdom Metazoa; phylum Chordata; class Mammalia; order Artiodactyla; family Cervidae; genus Dama; species Dama dama. Next base: position 59,383,551 of record NC_083705.1, on the reverse strand, counting down.
ATTATATATATAGCATTATATATATAATATATATATTTATATAATTTATATTTATATTTCAAATATTCAAAATGTTTTTCAAGACAGTCTCTTTCTTGAAGTACATCTCCTGGATTTCAAGACCCTTTACACACGGGACTCTCTCCCTTCATCTCCAGCTACTGTTTCTCAAATACTTGTGTTGGGTTTCCTTCATTTCTCCAACCTATAGATATGGGGCGGCTCCACCTCCTGGTCTGTGTATTTTTCATCTTTTCATTCACATTTAATCTCTCCACTTTAAAGGCAGTCAGTGGACTCATGGCTCTTGATTTCCTACCTGAGGAGATAGCTCTTCTCTGAACTCCACACCAGTGTATTCAACTGACTCCAGGACATATCCACTTGTGCATTTCAACCTAAAAATGCATAAAACTCAGCTCTTCCTATCTGCTGTCTGCCCTCCTTCCTCCACAAAAATCTGTTCCGCCCATTCTTTTCCTTCTTAAGAGACAACTCCAGCCTCCTTATAGCTCAGGATATAGCAAATCAAACTTATGCTCACTGTCCACCTCCACATCTTATATAATATCAAGTCCCATCAGTTTTAATTTCAAGGTAAATCTGGAATCCAACCTCTCTCTCCTCTTGACCTCTACTGTTTTCACTCTGCCGCAAGTCATCATCTTATCTCTTCCAGACTGAAATAGCTCCACAACTGGCCTATTTCTGTTCTGCTCCCCTGTAGTCTGACTCCAACAGAGCAGCCAGTTTCTTCCTGAGATGCAGCTGATGAGTAACTTTAATTCCACCCTCACTTTTAATCCTCCTTTGCCAAACAATGTGATAAAGTCATCAGATCGTTACTTTTCTGATCAGGAATATGTTAATGCCAGCTCAAATCTCCTAGGAATAACCCAAGGAACTTAAGACTAATCCATAGGATTTAAACATGATCTGGTTTCCCATCTCTCTGACCAGTATCTCCTCCCCTGCTCCGTTTCTGTGACTTCCCTCCTGTTATGCTGGCCTTCTTGCTATTCTGTCAATGGATCAGGCAGGTTCCTGTCCCAGAACATCTGTTTCTTGCCTCTCACCCTCCCTGGAATATGGTTTGTTCATATCCATATGAGAGTTGGACCATAAAAAAAACTGAGGCCCAAAAAATTGATGCTTTCAGAATTGTGGTACTGGAGAAGACTCTTGAGAGTTCTTTGGACATTGAGGAGATCAAACCAGTCAATCCTAAAGGAAGTCAACTCTGAATATTCATTGGAAGGGCTGAGGCTGAAGCTGAAGCTCCAATCCTTTGGCCACCTGATGCAAAGAGCTGACTCATTGGAAAAGACCCTGATGCTAGAAAAGACTGAGGGCAGGAAGTGAAGGGAGTGACAGAGGATGAGAGGGTTGGATGGCATCACTGACTCAATGAACACAAGTTTGAGCAAACTGCAGGAGATAGTGAAAGACAGGGAAGCCTGGTGTGCTGTAGTTCTTGGGGTCACAAAGAGTCAGACATGACTTAGCGACTGACAACTACTTTTTCCAAGGTTTTATTCAAAGTCACCTTCTCAGTAAGGAAGGGATTCCTAGCCATTACAGCTAAAATATCAAACCACCACTCACTCATCTCTTCAAAAATTTTATTCCTCATTCCACTTCCCTCTTTCCCCTTAACAATAATCATGTTCCACAAGTAATATAAAATATAAGTTCCCTTGTTTACCATCTCTCTTCTTAAATAGAATATAATCTCCACAAATAAATTTAATATAGTAAAAATGGATTCGAATTTGAGCTGTTTTTTTTGCTTTAAAGATATAATAAACCTTTAAAAAAAAACAGTATCCCAGTCATCAGAACTGAAAATCCTATTGAACAGACATTCAGAAATGGTTTAGTTTTCAATCAGTATCACAGGACTTTCTCAACTATGGTTAAGTTAAATTGTTTCACTCAGCCAATAAAAGCAGATTCTACCAAAAAAAAAAAACCAAAAAAAAAAAACAATCAACACAACTGCATGCAACCAAAATAGCCTTTGTTTATATTTTCATGGTTTGTTCAGATTATATTGTGCATTGCAGCTGGAAGGCTGCAATATATAATTGTTTAAAATATAGATAATATAAACAATACAGAAAAGTCCAAAGGATATACATTACTGTCTTAATACAGTATCCAACTAAATTGATTTTTTTGAGATCCCTCTAAAAATCAGGATGCACATAAAATTTGTATCTAGTTTAATATTACGTGAGTTTCCACAAACAAATCATTATTTAGATGGATTTGCATTCTTAAATTGCTTTTAACCTCTTGAGGGACTTTTTCATTTTGGGATAGTTTGATTCATTTCCTAATGATTTGCTCCCAGAAGGTGCATGCAAGAGAATCTGCATTTTCCTTTTATTGTCAAAGGATTGCAAATTGTTTTCAAGACCACTGGATTAATCTTCACTTATACTAGGAATAACCATAAATAAGAGTTTTTGTCATATGCTTGCCAGCAGCGGGTTCAAAAATTTTTGTGATATGATGATTCAATAGGTTAAAATGGCATCCTGTCTTCTTTTAGATCCCATAGATAACTATGAGTTTAACCTTCATGTACTAATTTGCTTGTGCTGTGTCTGATTCTTTGTGACCCTATGGGCCATAACCTGCTAGGCTCCTCTGTCCATGGGATTTTCAGGCAAGAATACTTAAGTGGATTGCCGTTTCCTGCTCTAGGGGATATTTCTGACCGTGGAATTGAAGCTGCGTCTCTTACATCTCCTACATTGGAAGGTAGGTTCTTTACCACTAGTACCATCTAACTATTTTTATTTAAAATACTGTTGGCATCAGGTAGACTGAAATAATTAGATCAAGTGAAATTTCCAGTCACCTGGGATTGTACATAATCACATACAAATCATATATTAATCCTAAAGGCCAAAATATAATGACAATAAATATCTATTTGAAGATCCTTATGATCAGCTATACATAAAATGAATGGAAATCACAGTTGAATTCCTCTTTTCAGGGGAGGTATTTGCAATGGCCAAATTCATTTTAATGGCAATTCATCTATCATATTCCATGCAGTACAAATAAAATATTGAATAATACAGTCCTGGGGAGCTCAGATAAGTGAAATATATTTTCTTTTTCAAACATTTCAGTCAAATACTTTCAGGGATCAAGTTTTGTTCATTTTATTCTCAGATTACAAACAAGTTTCTTAAATTGATGTAGAAGTTTATATTCTGATATCTATAGAAGTGACACCTGGGCATGTGACAGTACAAAAGACCAAATGTTCCTCTTCTATTAATTCCTGCTCCAACATTTCCCCGCTGTCCACTTAATTCCCCTGAAGTCTGTTCTTAGAAGATGTACTGCACGTAAAAATCAAAAAAGTCACTATCAGCAGGATAGCAATACCAAATTATTTGATTTGTGTTGACTTTCTCTTTATTCTTCTCTTAAAAATATTTAATAACTCATTGCTAAAATGAATGATACTACATCTATGCCATAATATTCAATAGTCACAATGAATAAAAATCAATATGGCAGGAGTATCAACCAGTCTGAAATTCTCCCAACCTAATGAGACAAGAAAGCTGTATACACATGTGTATGCCTAACATTGAACTAGATTTAAACATCAGGTCTGTACATAATGGCATTCTTGTTAAATACTTATGAAATCTCTATATACTCACATGCAAGAGCCAGGCATAAACTGTGTTTATTGTATCTAAACATATAATTTTGTACACCTGCTTATACAAGTGTGTGCATCTCTACACAACTACCCTCTTAACTTTAAATCTATATTAATTTCTTAATTACATGTAGACATTATATTAATCTATTCATTTTAAAACCACTTAAAAATATATTCCAAACTCGTAATAATGGTATCATTGAAAAGTAGATTTCAAGGTGTATTCTATGTTTTTACATTTCCATATTTTTTAACAAGTTACAAATATAGATTATTTGGGGAAGTACAGAAGTGCTTGTCTGACTCTTTGAGAACCCATGGACTGCAGCCCACCAGGCTTCTTTATCCATGGAATTCTCCAGGCAAGATTACTGGAGTGGGTTGCCATTCCTTTCTTCAGGGGATCATTCCCCACCCATGGAACAAACCAAGGTCTCCTATACTGCAAGCAGATTCTTTACCATCTGAACCAGCAGGGAAACCTTATAAATAAGAGAGGAAATTGAGGTTTATACATAGTATAAGTCACATATTTCAAAATTTAGATGTTCTGTTTCATCCATGAAAAAAAAAAAAATTCTAAGAGCTAACATCACCAATTCTTACAGATGATTTTTAACTACTCTGGAATAGCTGGAAGATCTAGCATGCTGAGTCAGTGCTCAACAAATACATCACAGAAGAAATTGAAAGGATGATAATTTACCAACATTGATGCACACCTTCATAAATTACAACCCATTTTGATACTTTGCACTATTTAGTTCCCAGGCCTATTCTTATCCCCTTTTGCAGATGAGGAAAAATGCCCTCTCTGCAGGGGACATGTGACATGAGTAATCCATGCCAGGATCCAATCTCTGCCATGTCTTCAGATCATCATGCCTGGTATTTCTTCCCATCATGTTAAATGTATACCACCACCAGTGAAGATCTATGTTCTTCAAACCAAAATGCTTTCCTTTTACTTCCAGATCTTTGAGCATTAGAAATGACTCGAAGCACATGGACTGACTAGAGTAAAAGCCCCCTCCTGACAGCCCAGCATATACGTATTCAAAATACTCATCTAAAAGAAGCAAATTTAAATGAAATGTGTCTTTAAACTCAATATCTACTTCCTTTTCTCCACTTTTATTTCTTCCTCTTCCCACAAATGTTAGCATATGGCAGAGAATACAACCTAAATACTCAGTTCACAGAAAATAAATAATAGTACTGATAAGCTCTTCCACAGTTTTCTGTTAGGGACCCAACAAAACAGCTACAAACTGAAATTTGTTCAAAGCAAGAGAAGAAGGATCATCGTAGAACACATAAACTGAACTATATATGGACAATTCCAATGGAAGAAGAGCGCAGTTTTGCCCCCCACTCCAGGGCAACTTCTTGAGATATTTTTGGCTGCCACAGTTTGGGGGTGCTGCTACTGGCAAACAATCTGGGGGTGCTTCTAGTGGCATCTAGTGGCTAGAAAACAGAGATACTAGTAGGCATTCTACAATACACAGGAAAACGCTTCTATCTTAAAATGACATAGCCTCAAATATCAGCAGCACCAGGGTTAAGGAGCTCTCATAGACATGTGTAATGCAACTACAAGAAAGGCACATAATTAAGCAAACTATGGAGTCAAAAGTCCTCTACTTATTTTTTTAAGTGAAAGGATACCTTACTGCTCTATCTTAAATCTCTCAATCTCTTTCTCTCACTTTTTACTCAACCACACTGCATCAGATACATGCACTTGAGATTAGTAAATTTTTCCAGGTCAGTAAGTTCAATGTGCTCTTCTAGATCTGCTGAAGTGTACATGCATGTTTAAATTCTAAAGGACAGTTATATCAGGTTGCCTAATAGAAGGTATACGTCAGTCTTCTAGTCATCAAGTCAAATACAGGACAAGTGGGGCACACAAACTTGCGAACATGTGCTTTATATTTTACAGACCATAAAAATCAACAAAAGCATAAGAATGATGTTTATAAAAGCCAAATGAATAGCATTTTATATTTACTATATATAACACCCTTCACATAAAGAATTTATAAACTTGAACCAAGTGATTCATTCCCTCTCATGCTTCCAATGTATCCATCCAAACAAACAGCACATCAGAAGGGATAATAATTTCCAATATGCTTTATGTATAGACTTTGATTAAGCACTAGTGGCTATCGATCATGCTTGCAGTTGTTGTAGCTAATTACTTTTAACATTCCCTGGATAGAGTTACAGCTAGAGTTTCCTGTCAGCTACCTTTACTCTACAATTATATTCTGTTTGCTAGTGGGTTATCTTTAAGTGGGCATTTTTGTTGCATCTAAAATAGCAAATCCTCATTTTTCTACCTCCCACTGTTGTCAACAGAAAATCAAACTTGGCCATTGGTATCATTTTATGTTTTCCTCCCCTTTAAGTTAGCTACCTCTGTGAAAAAGCATCATCACTATGTTTTATGGCATATTCCTCTAACAAGGTCCATTAAATGAATGCCTTATTAACTGAAGAAATGGGTTGAGCTGTACTAGGTTAATTTATCTTCAGGAAGTCTGAAATTTAACCTATAACAGAAGGCTTGAAAGAAACCAATAATGATTGGTTCCTGAACCAGAGCGTTAGATTATAGAACTAATTCTCTACCAACATCACATCCTACCTCTCTCCTCTCAACAAGGTACATACAAGATAGTCTGGACCTCTAACTCTTGATTCAGAAATATGTATTTTCTCTGATAAGACAAGTCCACTGAAACAGAGGCAGACAATTACTGCATAAGGAAAGCCCCCTGCTTTGAAAAATCTGTGGGTGATCCCAGAGTGGAAAATAAAGGTTCCAAAACACAGTCAGTCAGAGCCTGTAGGATTTTTTTTTTTTTTTCTTTTGGCTGCATAATAAAATCTTTCTCTGATCTGTCTCTCTCAGCTCGAAGCAGTGATGCCATCACCTGAGCAAACCAAAAACCAGAATAATTTTAGCTAAGATTTTCACGTTAGTATTTCTACATTTTTAGCAGGGAAACAGCAAAGAGATGTACTCTTGATTAATCTGAAAGTTTTTTAAATACAGCAGGCATGGATATAAGGAAATACTTTAATAATTAGCCAATACAATTTTATCTTTCACCTGTTACATGACTGATTTTCCTAGTTCCACATCTGCACGCACCACACATACACACTCACATGCAAACATGCATAAGGCATAATTTTACCTTGTTTTTAAGACATGAACATTAAGGCAAAATAATTGTTATTTCCAGACTCAAACAAGTCAGGTTCAGGAAGTTAAGAAATGAATCAGAGTTAACAAACAAAAGGGCATGTACTAAATAAAGTGTTTTGCTGAGCACAGGAGCCTACCTAATTCCTTTTCATGCATCATTTATAGTGCCCTTTAAAAGAAGAAAAAAGTTTCATCTTAAGCTTTAATAAGCATTTATGGAAGTGTTTCATGGCGGGGGGGGGGGCGGGGGGGGACGAAAGAGAGAAAAGAGAAAATGAGCCTTGCTCTGCTGCAGCTTCAGTGCTTAGATATTGTGTAATTTCAGAGGATACTGGAAAGGCAATAATTAAGAAGCACTATGGAAATTTCAATTTCAACGTCCCTGCTTCTGTTCTGACAACGCTTTCCCTCACTTTTACAGACAGACATAAACGACAGCTTATTCTAGTGTCATCACGACTCAAACGCGCCCTGCGGAGTATTCTTCCAACTTCTTCAGGGGCAAGGCAGATAACAGCACATCATCCGCAGATAAACATAAACACAGACCCAGCTGGGTTATCACACTCACATCCCATAGGCTTTATGGCAACGCTCCTGGTTAAGAGAGGAAAAAAAAAAAGAAAAAATGCTTTTTTTTTCAAATGGATACTAGCGATAAGGCTCAGGAAGCATCACCTCCAACTTTCCCATTCGCGGCGGATCCTGTGAAAGCAACCCGGAGAGGAAGATTTCACCAAATATTGCTTGGACTCAGCCCCATTGCCCCAAAATCTTAATGTCACTCCATGGTAAAGTGTCATTCACGGAAGCCTTACCTTGGCTGACTTTGCCCTAAGTGGTGGAAAGGAACTTAATTTGCGAGCATCATAGAGGGGACTTTGCCGGTGCTCGCGCCCGCCGCGCTGGTCCTCGGAGAGCCCCGGGCTGGCTCCGCGCTCCTGAGAGCCGGGCTCCTCGGCTCCGCGGCTGCAGCTCCCGAGCGCGCCTCTGATTGGCTGGCACAGCCTGTCCGCCTGATGCTCGGCTTCCCAGTCTCTCCTCCTTCCTCTCCTCCCAGGCTCTCGCGACCGCTGCCTTTCCCTCTGCCTCCTTTTTTTTTTTTTTTTTTTTTTCCCCTCCCATCGTGCACAGTTTGGGGGCTGCAGAAATTCCACAGCACACAGATCGGACACCGTTCATCCCCCTCGCAGCAAGGTCGTGAGGAAAGCAGCGCCATTCATGAAATAGTTAAAATATATATATTTTAAAAAATACTCTGGACCGGCGGCATCAGCTTTAGTTCCTCTGCTCTTGAAAAATGACGGCCAGGACTCCGTGACAGTTTAGACCCTCAGTTCTTCGCGGGGGAGGGGGAGTGCGGGACCAGAAGGGGTTTCACTGTCAGACGGAGTGGGAGTAGGCATTGGGAGGGAACGAAATGAAGAGCGGGCAGGGCAGGCACGGACGTGGCAGGCTGGTAATAAATTCTCCTATTTGCGTGCAAAGTCGTCACAGCCTGCTAAACATTCAACTGCTGGCTCATTCATCTGCGATCCCTAGTCCGGTGGTAGCCGTGCGATTGAGCTTGAGTGTGCCCTTTAACGCCTTACCCCAACTACCCAAGGCGTGGAGGGTTTCTGAGCGAGAGCTTTCCCTTGGCGGTCAGCAGTATATTTGTGAAGACGAATAGGAACCGCAATGCCTTTCCTACTCTCTTTGCTTGTGCCAGGAAAACACACACACACAACTTCTCACATCCCATTACTCCAAAATAAATGTAAGTGATTTGTAATGTACATAGCTTTTGATAACAAGGATTTCTGGCCTGATTGGCTATGTTCACAGTTGATGGGAAATGATTTCAGCCCTTTCTTCCAACACAAAGTCACCCACACTCACTCATTAAGAACATCAAGCAGCCCCATTTAAAGCCATGTAGGTAAATAAGTGTAGGAGTTTATCTAAATGGAGGGATCATTTGGCAGATACATTCATTCAGAATTACACAAGACCCTCAGTCATTCCAGCCACAAAGAGAACAGCATTACTTGCTCTGGTTAGCTGATACTATAAATGCTCCCAAGCTAGATAGTGTGCTAGAGGGAACAGGCCCTCTACAGGCCTGAAAACATGGATTCAAATTCTGTCTCAGACTGTTAGGTATGTCAGAACCTGTCAAGCTGTTTCAATTCTCTGAGGCTACAGCAGTTTCTCTTTAAAATCTGGAGAAAAATGCTCACTTCAGAGGGTGTCTGCAAAGATTATAAAATCTGTGCAATTTTATTTTATTATTTATTTATTACATTTTGGCACCACTATGCAGCATGTGGGATCTTAGTTCTCAGACCAGGAATCGAACCTGAGCCCTCTGCAGTCGAGACACAGAGTCCAAACCACTGGACCACTAGGGAAGTCAGAATATGTGTGCAATTTAAAGAGAGCATGTTTGAATCAACTAGTATTTTCTTTGACTACCTTTATTTGGCTTGACTGATGTGGAATGTGGAGGGATTTAATTTGTTTTGGGGCTTGGGTACAATTAAACAAACCAACAGAAACCATGAAAGCAGCACTTGGATTGGATTATCTCTAATTGTGAAAAAATTGCACATTTAAGTGCATTGTTGAGCCTAAGGAAGATGTTAGGAGTCAATTAGAATTAGAAAAACTCCAAAAATCTAAACTCTCTGGGAAAAGTTGTATGGAAAAAAATAGCATCAGAAATAATGAGCCAATGTTGTATTATGTTTTGTATATTCTCTCCCATGCAGTTTCTGATTTAAATGAGATTTCCCTGGCATTAGACATACAATTGTATTCATTTGTGGTTATTGAAAAGAATCCATTTCAAATCTTCTGTGTTGATGAAGGCCTGGGAGGACAAAGAAAGGAATAACTATGAAAGATAAAGAGGATAGAAGGATGAACTTTTGGTCTGTGTGGGGTCATGTAGCTTAATTTAAAAATTCCACATGATGACATTCTCTAGAGAAGCCTAACTCCTTTATTTGGCTGCATCTGTGCTTGGTCATGTCCAACTCTTTGCAACCCCATGGACTGTAGCTCGCCAGGCTCCTCTGTCCATGGGATTTTTCAGACAAGAATACTGGAACAGGTTGTCATTTCCTCCTCCAAGAGATCTTTCTGATCCAGGGATTGAACCCCTATTTCCTGCAGCTTCTACACTGCAAGCAGATTTTTTTATCACTGAGCCATCTGGGAAGCCTTTGGCTACCTTCAGCTGAATACAATAGAATATTTATCAGTTTGCTACAAAAGTTTTGCTAAGACAGCAGCACTGAGCATCCTAGGGACACACTTGAAACTGACGTGTTTTTGTTAGCCTTCCTTGGTGGTTTTCCCTGGATAAGACCATGAGAAGCACAGTGAGTGGACAGTCATAATGGAAGCCAACAGGTCCTGAATGGCAAGACATGGAGAAGGTTCTGTGAGCATCACCAAAAACTACAAAATATTTCTAGAAAAAGAACCCATTCCCCGAGGGAGGGTTTACATCTATGAGACAGCACTCAGATTAAAGGCTTCGGACTCTCCAGAAACCCGAGGGACTGAAATGGCTTCTGAAGTTTGCTATTCTGAATCCGCACTGACTTTCCCTAGCCCTAGAAAAGCCAGCCCATCCGCCACTTGGTGCGTCTCCTCTGTTCTCAGGTTAAAAAGCAGAAAGTACATGAACCTGTGTGGAGCATGTGCGTGGGGAAAGCCAGGTGGTAGGCAGGTGTTTATTTCCTCCTTATGTCAAAGATAACTTCAAGAAATTGGACAATGCATCAGTCAGCAGAATTTATTACAGAGTTAATCTCTGAAACTGAAAGCATGGACGTTTCTGATCCCGAGTCCCCACTTATGTTACCCTGTGAGTTGTAAGAATCGCTTTCGCTAGTGACAGGGAAGCATCTAACATGAGATTGATGCTAGTCAGACTATAGAAACTCAAAAGATAAAACTGTAATGCTAAACTGTGGCGGCTCTCTGAGAGTCAGACTCGGGAAATTGTCTCTTTAGATGCCATCTCATGTTTAGGTTTACCCTGGAAATTCAGGAGGCTGTGCGATGTTTACAAACATAAATAAAGAAGGAATGTAAATGAAATGTATAAATATCCCTTGCTATAATTCAGCGCTTAGGACAATTAACTACACAAACATGGTGCTGTGATTGAATTTTAAATGAAATGATTATTGAAATTACAATAATAACAAGAAAGTGATCAGATTTCTGTGTAAAGAAAAACAGCTGGTAAAACATGAAGCAATACAGGATTTCCTTTGAAGCTATTTATTTTATGTGCCTAGGTGATTAATAGTGCATTACATATTTTTGTTAAAAGAATAAAAGAAAATTTACACTGATAAAAAATAGTACCTCTATGAATATGCTTAAAGATGACCTAATAAAGTTAATCTTTGTTCATTCAGATTATAAATTGCAGAGCACTGGGGAAATAATGATGCAGGAAAACTAAAAAGAGATCAAAAATATTTCAAAGTTAAATATATGTGTAATTAATTTTAAAAAGTAGTGCCTCCCTTACTCAAAATAATATTTAGATTAATAAAAACACTTTTTAAAGTTTTCTTCAGTGCCTGTAACTATCAAAATAATGAACGTGATTTGATCTCATTGGCAGTGTTAAAAACTGAGAAAGGGAAAAGTAAAACACCACTGTTTCTATAGTACCTACATCTGAGTTCCATAAAATAGATACTTGTTGCTATATAAGTGATAAGAACACTGGGTTCAAAGATAAGTGAAAATATACTAATTAGTGGACCCTAGCTTGAAGTAGTTACTTTTTTCATAAGGGTCACACAAAGAATATGCCAGGATTTTTTAAAATATCTGAAATAATGTCAGTAAACTTGGATGATTCAGTAAAAATAAAATAGTGCAGTAAGACAAGAGATAAGAAAATATTTTCCCAATGTGCAAAAGAAGATTGAACATGGAGTCTCCAAATTGGAAATTACTGAACCAAATGTGAAACCTGGCCAAGTTATAAGGTTACTTATTAAAGAGATGAATGGCCTAGTAAGGCAAGAAAACAGGTCATCTGAGTCTGTATCACGTTCACATAAAAGTCATTTCAAAATAACCCACTGCTTTCTATGACAGACATGTTAGGCAGAAACTCAAGGAAAGGCACATGACATGATCTCTCTATGTGTCATCATCATCTCTCACAATTTCATTAAAGCCCACATGGAGAATTTTGTTGTGGTCATCGTTCAATTGCTATGTCATTTCTGACTCCTTATGACCACATGGACTGTGGCACCCTAGGCTTCCCTGTCCTTCACAATCTCCTGGAGCTTGCTCAAACTCATGTCCATTGAGTTGGTGATGCCATTCAACCATCTCATCCTCTGTCGCCCCCTTCTCCTCCTGCCCTCAGTTGTGCCCAGCATCAGGATCTTGTCCAATGAATCAGCTCTTCACATCAAGTAGACAAAGTATTGGAGCATCAGGTCCAGCATCAGCCCTTTTAATAAATATTCAGACTGATTTCCTTTAGGATTGACTGGTTGGATCTCCTTGATGTCCAAGGGGCTCTCAAGAGTCTTCTCCAGCACAATTCGGAAGTATTGATTCTTCGGTGCTCAGCCTTCTTTATGGTCCACTCTCACATCCATACATGACTACTGGAAAAACCATAGCTTTGACTGTACAGACCTTTGTCAGCAAAGCAATGTCTCTTCTTCAATATGCTGTCTAGCTTTGTCATAGATTTTCTTCCAAGGAGCAAGTGTCATTTAATTTCATAGCTTCAGTCACCATCCACAGTCATTTTGGAGTCCAAGAAAATAAAATCTCTCACTGCTTCCATTTTTTCCCCATGTACATGGAGAATTTTATTACAATTATTCGGTGTAGCAACTGGCTAAGCCCCATTCTCACACATTTAGAAATGTGTGAGAGGAAGGTATCTGGTAGTAAGCTCAGAGCTGTACCTCTAAACAGGATCATAGCTTTTATCAATGGTCTGAACACTGACATCGTTCATAGAAATTTTATACCAGAAGCTAGTGCATTTGGATGAAAACCTGGTCTTGAAAAACTTAAATGCTATCTCAAATCTAACAAAGAAGAAATACAAACATGGATCCAAATGTAGGGATCTATTAAAAATATGGCAGTGGAGACAATTCTTTGAATAAGACTTGTGAATAAGACTTAAGAGATTTCTACTGGTGATAATTTCAGTAGAAATCAACTCCATGATATGGTCATCAAAAATGTAAACAGGTATCCTTAGAAAAAAACAAAGCCTCTATATGAGGATGGTAAGGGCCTTAACTCTAAAATATTGAGAATGTACCTAGAATTTTGCATTTTAAGAAGGCTTGGCTACCTCGAGTACTTTTAGGTTGTCCTTATTTTTGTGAGCTATATCATTAATTTAGTTGAAAGAACTATTATCTCTACTCTCTCCCTCAGCCCTAGGATAGCTTCCATTTTTTTTTCTTTCCCTGCTTCCCTGGTGGCTCAGAGGGTAAAGCATCTGCCTGCAACGCAGGAGACACAGGTTAAATCCCTGGGTCAGGAAGATCCCCTGGAGAAGGAAATGACAACCCACTCCAGTATTCTTGTTTGGAGAATTCAATGAACTGAGGAGTCTGGCAGGCTACAGTCCATGGGGTCACGAAGAGTCAGACTGGACTGAGCCATGGACACTTTCACCTTGCCCCTACTTTATCCATCCTCTAGGGGTTAGAACAAAGGTCACCTTTTCTGCATAAGCACTTTGCTACAATAGGTGTGACAAGACTCTACATTTTTCGAGGGTATAAAATACATTTCAAAGTCTGTCAATGTTGCATTTAACAAATTGTGTTACAGTTAGAGGTAACATGGCATAGTTGTTAAGAACACAGAAAAGTGAAAGTGAACGTTGCTCAGTGAGTCCAACTCTTTGCGACCCCATGGACTATACAGTCCATGGAATTCTACAGACCAGAATACTGGAGTAGTAACCTTTCCAAGGTTACCAAGGGATCTTCCCAACCCAGGGACTGAACCCAGGTCTCCTGCATTGCTGCTGCTGCCAAGACATTTCAGTCGTGTCCGACTCTGTGCGACCCCATAGACGGCAGCCCATCAGGCTCTCCCGTCCCTGGGATTCTCCAGGCAAGAACACTGGAGTGGGTTGCCATTTCCTTCTCCAATGCATGAAAGTGAAAAGTGAAAGTGAAGTCGTTCAGTCATATCCGACTCTTCACAACCCCATGTACTGCAGCCCACCAGGCCCCTCCGTCCATGGGATTTCCCAGGCAAGGGTACTGGAGTGGGGTGCCACTGCCTTTTCCGCTCCTGCATCACAGGCAGATTCCTTACCAGCTGAGCCCACTAGGGAGGCCCAAGAACACTAGAGTGGGTAGCCTATCCCTTCTCCAGTGGACCTTCCTAACCCAGGAATCGAACTTGGGTCTCCTGCATTGCAGATGGATTCCTTCCCAAATGAGCCACCATCTGGAACCAAACAAACGTGGGAAGCTATACAGTTATATATGCTTAGTTTCTTCTTTAATAAAAATCCCACAATGTCACCTACCCCTTAAGCTTCAGAAGATATATTATATATGTTATATAATGGAACATAAGATTTGCTGGTAGGTCAGTGGAAAACAACCTTCCTGCCAATGCAGGAAACATGGGTTCCATCCCTGAATCCAGAAGATCTTCTGAAGGAGAAAATAACAACCCGCTCCAGTATTCTTGTCTGAAAAACCCCACGGACAGAGGAACCTGGTGGGCTTCAGTCCATGGGGTCACAAAGATTTGAACACAACTCAGTGACGGAACACACATGCACACATGCATATAATGTTATATAGCACTATATATATATATGTGTGTGTGTGTGTGTGTGTGTGTGTGTGTGTGTATATATATGTATAATATATATAATTTACTTAAAACTAGGCACATACTAACATATATAAACTTGTTTCCTTTATCACTATGTGTTTGCATATCTGTTTCCTAATTGAATGCTAGCTAGGAATGACCATCTGGTACATCGTATATACAAATGCAGCTTGATGTAATTGAAATAAGCCTACATTGGAGATAGGAGACCTAGGAGTAAGCCAACTATCTACAACTCATAGTAAATATACAGTTGCTTAACCAGCTTATTTTACTCTCTCAACATGCCACCTGACTTGTAATTTTGGAGACCACCCTTATTTTACACAAAACTTTTACAATTCTTAAAGTGTTTTACAAGCAAAAAAAGGGTCTAGCACAGTCCCTGGCATATAAAAAGCTTTGAATAAAGGTTAGTTGAACCCAGATATGAATGCTCAAATGTGTTCATTAAATACATTGTATTTGATTTCTATACTTCATTTTGTAGCAGAAAAAGGCAAATCACAAATAAACTCTACCCAAGAGCTTTTTCTTAAGAGAAAATATAGCTTTCACAAAGAGTCCTGGAGATGTTCACTCACTCGGTTCCACCTCCTATATGTATCTATATTTACCTCTCTCCTGTTATAGAATGGAAACTGACATTTCAGTGACCTGAATTATTGTATGATTCTTAACTATAAAGAAAATATTATATTCCACACAGCATATGCTATTTACAATGCTGGAAAAGGGACACACACTTCTTCTTTTTTCTTTTTTTTTTCTTTTAAAAATATGGAACGCTTCACGAATTTGCGTGTCATCCATGCGCAGGGGCCATGCTAATCTTCTCTGTATCGTTCCAATTTCAGTATATGTGCTGCCGAAGCGAGCACGGGACACACACTTAAAAACCAATCTATAATCTCAATTTATAAAATCAAGTGTTATTTATTATTATTTTTATTTTTTTTCAAGTGTTCAGTTAATCAGAACTTATCATTAACCAATCTCTGGTCTTTTCAGAAGTATATTCAATCTGCTAATGTACATTTGTGACCATCCCAGACATAACAGTGGTATACACTCTTTTTTTATTCAAGTATAGTTGATTTATAATATTGTGTTAGTTTCAGGGGTTCAGTAAAATAATTTAGTTCGCTACCTCTTAAATTTACTATTATCAGTGTTTTCGCTAAGAACACTTCATAAGACACTTTGAAAATTGATGCATATATTTTGTCTTTTAAATTTTAATATTTCAGAATTTCTAATTAAAAGCACTTATTAAATATTTTCAATAAAATGCCAGTGTTATATTACAAAGCAAATATTTAATATACTATATTAACCTTCTTTCGGTCATTGAAGATTGCTGCTGTTTCCAAGTTTGCAATATTACAAATTATGCTTCTATGAATGCTTCTTTCCTTGGGTCTCTGATTAAGGCAATTGAATAGACATCTGCACATAGAACTACTAAGCACATTTTGTGAATATTTGTTAAAACACATGATAATGCTATTGCTCCCCAGAACCATTAAGAAGAGTAAAAGATTAATTGGTTCCTCACTACTCTTGAGCAAGAACATCTCTTTTTCAATTTGCTTATTCAGTGGCTTAAATTATGTCATTGTTTTAATTTCTATTTGTGTGATTACTAGAATATTTATTGGCTGCTTCTTTGTATTCTTCTCATAACTTTCTGACCATATCCATTCTCCTAGTATGTTATTGCTAATTGAGAATATAATGGACTTAAGTTGTTTTAATGATTGGAAGACATTCAGAAAATTGAGTTCAATATGAGTTTCTATACTTCTCACATTTAGCCAAAAAATGTCTGTGTGTACATGCTTGTGGGCTTCCCAGATGAATCAATGGTAAAGAATCCAGCTGCCAATGCAGGAGACATGGACTCAATCCCTGAGTTGGGAACATCCCTTGGACAAGGAAACAGCAACCCAACGCAGTGTTTTTGCATGGAAAATCCCAAGGACAGAGGAGTCTGGTGGGCTACAATTGTGTGGGGCTGCAAGAGCCAGATGTGACTTAGTGAGTAAACCACCACCATCACGTCTATGAACCTTCAGTGCTTGTGTGAGTCCTGCATGTTCATTCTTCACCCTTCCTCAAATTGTTCAGCTGGTCATGAGGTAAGGACTAACATCAAAGCTAATATCAGGTTTCTGTTTGGACAGTTGTGTGTGTGTGTGTACATGTTATCAATTCTGTTCTCTAACCTCATTTGAAAGAGGTAATGAAAATAATTTACCAATTTCTTAATATGTGAAAAATGTTGTCCATACATACATAGCTTATAGGATCTATGGTGTTGCATTGCATTTTAGTGATTTCTTTCTAGGTTGTTTTTTTTGTTTGTTTGTTTTCCCCTAAAGCCAGAGAGTCTGCCTTACTTCTTTATAATCTGTCAGTGGAACTTACATCAGTAGTTGCTATATAATACTCTGTATGTATTTTCTGAATGAATCTCTTCATGCACACATGGGGATTTGTTAAACATTACTATTTTCAACATGGCCACGATAACATTCAGCCAAACATGGGGCCTTTCTGAATGTGGAAGCTTGTGGGATTATAGCACCTGTATGTTCATGAAGCAGGCTGCCTCGTTACTACCGTCAATCCAACAGATCAAGTTCAACTCATCTTACTTTATTAATAATTCACAAACCATCCACTGAGCCCTATCTCAAGTTCTTCCTTTTTAAAATCGGCCATATTCCACCATCATCCCTTGCCTACACTTTTGCTATTTATGCAGAAGGATGATTGTCAGTCACCATGAGTTCTGAATTTCCATGCTAGATGATGGAATTTAACTGTCAAAGTAGAGAGATCACAGCAAGTGCTCATTGTTAGGAAGGAGTTGGTCTGGCAGGGACACTTGCCCAAAATTTCTAAGATTTAATAGATAACCAAAATATATTGGTTGAATATGAGGTGGTTGATTATACCACCTTCTGCAAGCTGAGTTGCAAGATGATAAAGCTTTTGGACATTTATAGCTATAATCCAGAAAGATATAGTGAATGTCTTTAATTTGGTAGAAGAATGGAAAAGACAAAGGTATATGTAATTTATTTAGAGAAATAATTAACTATACTATAATGGGGCTCAGATGGTAAAGAATCTGCCTGCAATGCAGGACACCCAAATTCAATCCCTGGGTTGGGGAAATTCCTGGAGAAGGAAATGGCAACCGGCTCCAGTATTCTTGCCTGGAGAATTCCATAGACAGAGGAGCCTGGCAAGCTACAATCTATGGGGTCCCAAAAAGTAGGACAGGACTGAGAAACTAACATTTTCACTTTTGCTTTCATTAATGGAGCTAGGAATGAATCAGAGTTTTCAAGCTTAGTCCTGAAGAAAAAATGATGCTGTTATTAGTAGGAAGAAGAAAGGAAACAGTACCTGGGTAGCAAATTATATAGATTCAGACTGAAATGATGCTGATGTTGAGGTCTTAGCTAGATACCATGAAGAGTTACAAGAGTCACTAGGCATCATCAAACTGCAGTTTGAGAAATAGCTTTGAGCGAGAGATAAAATTTTATGAATCTTCTGCAGACAATATCACTAATGATAAAAGCTGTTGCAGCCCCTAAAAGACAAGAGAAAAGTTTCTGCAGGACCAATGATAAAGACATACTAGGTGGTGAGACAAGTAGAGATAAAAGGAGAAAGAAGGAAGGGATTGGAGAAGAGAGGAGAGAGAGATTGTATTTAAAAGGAGCCTGAAGAGATGATTAGAAAACACCAGTAAACCATAACCTGATGATTTAACAAATCACTCTCAAATAAACAACCTTCCTTACACCTAAAGGAACTAGAAAAAGAAGTGAAATCAAAACCCAAAATTAGTACAAAGAAACAAATCACAAATATCAAAAGAGAATTAAACAAAATTTTATATTGATGATTGATGAACAACATTTCTCTCACACTGTATGAAAGCTGGCAATGTAAAGATTGGAAACTTAAAGATAATGTGGTCACTATGAAATAAATGTCCAACTAAAAACAGACCAATATAACTCAGTAGAGATTTGCATAGTCTACAGCTTGCAAACCTGGCATTTTTTTTTTATTTTAATGTATGAGAAACTTGCTCTTCATTTGGAAATGTCTGATTAGTTATACTTTACCATTTCCTTGCTTATTCAGAGTTGTTTATAAAAGAATTTCCAAGTAGGATGCATGTATAATTAATCATAAAGTTAGAGTGTATTGAAAGCAATACATTGAAATGTGAATTCTATCATCTTCTCTTACCCTGAAGTGTAGGTGTATATGTGTTTGACTGCACAATAGTAAAGGTAGCTGATATATAATAAAGTTTTTCTATACTGCTACTTTGAGAGAAAACTTAGGTTATCACAGAAAGCCTGATTATGTTTATATGTTTGTAATATTTATAGAGGCCATCAACTCCATAAAGAACAGAACAAGCTAGAAGGAGAACAGCGTCTCTAAAGTATTGTCTACAAAATGGTGTCCAAAACAAATTTCATGTAAGTGAAGTCTCTCAGTCATGTTAAGACTCTTTGCAACCCCATGGACTATAGACTTCCAGGCTCCTCCGTCCATGGAATTTTCCCGGTGAGCATACTGGAGTCAGTTGTCATTTCCTTCTCCAGAGGATCTTCCCAACCCAGGCATCAACTCCTGGTCTCCTGCACTGCAGGCAGACTCTTGACCATCTAAGACACCCTGGAAGCCTAATTTCATATGGCCAGTGTTAATCCGGGACTCTAGGAAGATTGGTTAGATCAAAAGGGATTTTCTTGAATCTCAGTGTACCTTATGATTCTTCTCAATTTTTACTGCAAATCAATTTTGTGTGATATGCTGAAACAATTTCTGTATAGGTCTCTTGTGTTGTGTATGTCCAGTGTCTTGGTTACCACAGGCTGTGAGAATCACAGGTCAGACGAAAGACAGCACTGAAAATTCAAGCTTTAAATTCCTTGCTTTGCTCAGTGTTCGGTCCCTAGGGTAGCCACATCAAACAGGAACACTATTATTATCAGAATTCGTCATTCCTACCACAACATACATGTACACCACAGAAGGAACTGTACTTCCAGAAAGGAACCGTCATTGGGTTTCCTTGCCTATCTAAAGCTTTCTTAAGCTGCTAATACTCAATCGTTGGCAGGCTTACACATATTGTCAATAACCACATGTTCTGCCCATCATTGCTAGCTAGTCATTGGCATTGATGGCTTTCTTACCACATTCTTTAAAGCAGAATGTCTCCTTTCTAAAGTCCCCTAAATCTTTCTAGAACATTTTGACTGTGTTCAGAATTTTACTTTGCACATAAGGGGAACCCAATGATAGAAGTTTTGTATTGAAATATTGACCTCATTTAATCAACTATTTCTGAATATCCCCTAGAACCTTATTGAATACATTGCATATTAGTTGTCCTTAGTGTAAAATATTTATGCCATTCTTTTTTTTTTTAAAGCATTATTTTCTTGAAAACAAATGCTTAGATTTTAGATAGAGACCAACTTGGGTCAAATTCTGGCATTACCTGTTGTTTAGTGTGTTGACACTGATAAGCACTGGTCCTCAGCACATCTTCTGATGGTAAACTAGCTCATTTCTGGAGGAGAAATTGTGGTGAATACATATGTTGAAGGAGATAATTTGTGTAATTCACCTATTACAGTATCTGATAACATAGTAAATACTCAGTCTATTAGTTATAAAATTAGTCACAACCTTTCAGTTACTATTATCATTCTACCAAAGTCTATGCATATAAATGTCATCTTCCTAAATGTTACTAAGTTAAAAGTAACTGCAACAGGAAGAAAAAAGTTACAAAAGAAAAACAGGGTATGATCTGAAGTGATAGCAACAGAGTTCATTTGTTGACATCTTGTGCTATTGAGATGCCCTGAATCTTTGAAAAGTGAAGGACAAGACTAAAGAAGGGATCTGCTGCCATCCACAATCTGTTCAGAGCAGATATAGATTTTCTCTATTTCAAATTTCCAGAGGACAAAAATCAGAGCCTGGAGATAAAGGGGATTGGTTTGCCAATCACAGAACCTGTAGAGCACAACAGTGTGTATGTGAAACAGACAAAAAGTCAGAAAAGGAACTCAAGCAAAAAGAAGCAGTTCACTTACTGGGTGTGTTTCCTGCAAAGTCATCACTATTTACATTGAAATTGATTATTGTGAACTTAATTATTTTAGGACATAATCGGTGTTGCTTCTGCCTAATTTCGACTGAGTCATTTTGTCCAAAAATCAGTTTTAACAACTATAAATCAGGAGGTGGAAAGGAAGATGAATGCACATTAACACCTCTGTAAAGGATTCAATTTTTTAATGTTTAAGAAGTTGAAAAGGTGCCTAAGACTGCAAAAGTCATGTAAATCTGCAAACTTCTATGGAAATTACAACATAGGTAATCAGTTAGTGGCCTTCCTTGTGTGTCTGTGTGAATTGGAGGGTTGTGAGGCAGAAGATGAAAATAAGAATTTTATGGCTTTAATCTGTTGGAGAAATATCAGACTGTTTTATAGATTATTCTGACTTTAAATTTAAAACACAAATCTCAAATGAACAAATGACTTTCCCTAGTAACTGTATTATATTTCCAAACCATTTCTTTAAAATATTCTATGATGACTATTTCTAAACATTTTATCTCTTCTTTATGCTACAACATTTTTGTTTTTAGGTCTGTCCATATGTAACCTCATATCAATTCCATTTTCAAAATAAAATAATTTCTTTTCAGAAAATCTAGTAAATGACTTGTACCTAATATATTCTACCATTCATATTCTTAATCTTTCCTCATATTCCAACAGTAGTGTTAGTTGCTCAGTCGTGTCTGACTCTTTGCAATCTGACTCAGCAAACCAGGCTCCTCTGTCCATGGAATTCTCCAGGCAAGAATATTGGAGTGGATAGCCATGCCATTCTCCAGGGGAATCTTCCCGACCCAGGGATCAAACTTCAGTCTCCCACATTGTAAGCAGATTCTTTACCATCAGAGCCACCAGGAAAGCCCAAAATATATGCAAATACAATTTTCAATAGCACATACACTATTTGCAACTCCATGGACTGTAGCCTGCCAGGTTCCTCTGTCCGTGAGCTTCTTCAGGCAAGAATACTGGAGTGGGTTGCCATTTCCTTCTCCAGGGGATCATCCCGACCCAGGAACTGAACCCAGGTCTCTTGAATTGCAGGCAGATTCTTTACCAACTGAGCTACAAGGAAAGTCCCTTACAACAAAAGTCTGTTCTTATTTAATGTCAACTACTTTGCTTTTGCTCCCAATCCAAGATGTTATATATTACCCTTCACTTAGCACTTTTAATATTCAAATCCATCAACAAGACCATAACACATTCTGAATCTCACTGAATTGCCTTTCAGTGTCTTCACAAGTCAAAGCTACCATTCTCTCTCACCAGGACTCCAGCAATAGGCTCCTAAGGTATCTCTTGTTCCTCACAAGGAGGACAGAGTGACTATTACATCAAAGTCAAATCCTCATATTTTGGCAAATGAGCATGTCATTGATCTGTCTTGTTTTCTTCACATGCATGAAAACTAACGCAAGACCTAAATATTCATTTTCTTCAACTTACATAATTACTTTAGCCAGCACTCCTTCTAAAGGAAGAGGTTGATAGGAAAGAATAACGTAACTGTATAGTAACCTAATGTTTAATACATCAACTTCATTTTTTATAAATATGAAAAGATATTCAAGAATTAGGAAGAATTTGAGGGAAACTAAAATCAGGTCTAAGATGAAACCTTTAGTTCAGTTCAGTTCAGTTGCCCAGTTGTGTCCGACTCTTTGAGACCCCATGAATCACAGCACGCCAGGCCCCGCTGTCCATCACAAACTTCCGGAGTTTACTCAAACTCATGTCCATCAAGTCGGTGATGCCATCCAGCCATCTCATCCTCTGTCATCCCCTTCTCCTCCTGCCCCCAATTCCTCCCAGCATCAGGGTCTTTTCCAATGAGTCAGTTCTTCGCATGAGGTGGCCAAAGTATTGGAGTTTCAGCTTCAGCATCAGTCCTTCCAATGAACAGCCAGGACTGATCTCCTTTAGGATGGACTGGTTGGATCTCCTTGCACTCCAAGCAATGAAACCTTAGTCACCTTTAAAATGAATATATAATACTTTGGGATACAGTACACTTAAAAATTAAAAAAAAAAAAAGAAAAGAAAAACAGGAGTAATAGAATGATCGTATAAAGAGTCCATTGATCATCCAGAACAAAAAGCCTGAGAAATTTAACACTTTAGAAGTGACTACAAAAATTAAAAAGGTCATATCAGTATAAAAATAAATAGGTCATACATGAAAAATAAAGCAGTTTTAGAGTTAAATAAAATAAATAAAAAATTCCCCTGATGCAGGAAAAATATAAATCTTTATGTTGAAATACTTTAATACTTCATTCAATTCTAAATGAAACCCATTCAATTCTAAAGGAAAACAGTCCACTTCACAATTGCTTCAACAATAAAATACTTAACAATAAAATACCAAAGGAAGTAAACAATCAGTTCAGTTCAGTCGCTCAGTCGTGTCAGACTCTTTGCAACCCTATGAATCGCAGCAGGCCAGGCCACCCTGTCCATCACCAACTCCCGGAGTTTACCCAAACTCATGTCCATGTAGTTGGTGATGCCATCCAACCATCTCATCCTCTGTCGTCCCCTTCTCCTTCTGCCTTCAATCTTTCCCAACATCAGGGACTTTTCAAATGAGTCAGCTGTTCGCATCAGATGGCCAAAATACTGGAGCTTCAGCTTCAACATTAGTCCTTTCAGTGAACACCCAGAACTGATTTCCTATAGGATGGACTGGTTGGACCTCCTTGCAGTACAAGGGACTCACAAGAGTCTTCTCCAACACCACAGTTCAAAAGCATCAATTCTGCGCTCAGCTTTTTTTATAGTTCAGATATCACATCCATACACACTACTGGAAAAACCATATCGTTGACTATATGGACCTCTGTTGACAAAGCAATGTCTTTGCTTTTTAATATGTTGTCTAGGTTGGTCATACTTTCCTTCCAAGGAGTAAGTGTCTTTTATTTCATGGCTGCAATCACCATCTGCAGTGATTTTGGAGCCCCCAAAAATGAAGTCAGCCACTGTTTCCACTGTTTCCCCATCTATTTGCCATGAAGCGATGAGACCAGATGCCATGATCTTATTTTTCTGAATGTTGAGCTTTAAGACAACTTTTTCACTCTCCTCTTAAACTTTCATCAAGAGGCTCTTTAGTTCTTCTTCACTTTCTGCCATAAGGGTGGTGTCATCTGCATATCTGAGGTTATTGATGTTTCTCCCAGCAATCTTGATTCCAGCTTGTGCTTCATCCAGCCCAGTGTTTCTCATGATGTATTTTGCATATAATTAAATAAGCAGGGTGACAATATACAGCCTTGATGTACTCCTTTGCTGACTGGGAACCAGTCTGTTGTTCCATGCCCAGTTCTAACTGTTGCTTCCTGACCAGCATACAGGTTTCTCAAGAGGCAGATCAGGTGGTCTGATACTCCCATCTCTTGAAGAATTTTCCAGTTTATTGTGATCCACACAGTCAAAGGCTTTGGCATAGTCAATAAGCAGAAATAGATGCTTTTCTGGAACTCTCTTGCTTTCTCGATGATCCAGCAAATGTTGGCAACTTGATCTCTGGTTCCTTTGCCTTTTCTAAAACCAGCTTGAACATCTGGAAGTTCATGGTTCATGTATTGCTGAAGCCTGGCTTGGAGAATTTTGAGCATTACTTTACTAGCGTGTGAGATGAGTGCAACTGTGCAGTAGTTTGAGCATTCTTTGGCATTGCCTTTCTTTGGGATCGGAATGAAAACTGACTTTTTCCAGTCCTGTGGACACTGCTGAGTTTCAAATTTGCTGACATATTGAGTGCAGCACTTTCACAGAATCTTCTTTTAGGGTTTGAAATAGCTCAACAGGAATTCCAGTACCTCCACTAGCTTTGATCATAGTGAAAATTCCTAAGTTCCACTTGACTTCACATTCCAGGACGTCTGGCTCTAGGTGGGTGATCACACCACCGTGATTATCTGGGTCATGAAGATCTTTTTTGTACAGGTCTCCTGTGCATTCTTGCCACCTCTTCTTAATATCTTCTGCTTCTGTTAGGTCCATACCATTTCTGTCTTTAATTAGCCCATCTTTGCATGAAACTTTCCCTTGGTATCTCTAATTTTCTTGAAGAGATCTTTAGTCTTTCCTATTCTATTGTTTTCCTCTATTTCTTTGCATTGATCACTGAGGAAGACTTTCTTATCTCTCCTTCCTCTTCTTTGGAGCTCTGCATTCAGATGGGTATTTCTTTCCTTTTCTCCTTTGCTTTCCACTTCTCTTCTTTTCACAGCTATTTGTAAGGCCTCCTCAGACAGCCACTCTGCTTTTTTGTATTTCTTTTTCTTGGGGATGGTCCTGATCCCCGTCTCCTGTACAATATCACAATCCTCCGTCCATAGTTCATCAGGCACTCTGTCTATCAGATCTAATCCCTTAAATCTATTTCTCACTTCCACCATATAATCATAAGGGATTTGATTTAGGTCACACCTGAATGGTCTAGTGGTTTACCCCACTTTTTTCAATTTAAGACTGAATTTGGCAATAAGGAGTTCATGATCTGTGCCACAGTCAGTTCCTGGTCTTGTTTTTGCTGACTGTATAGAGCTTCTCCATCTTTGGCTGCAAAGAATATAATCAATCTGATTTCGGTGTTGAGCATCTGGTGATGTCCATGTGTAAAGTCTTCTCTTGTGTTGTTGAAAGAGCATGTTTGCTATGACCAGTGCGTTCTCTTGGCAAAACTCTATTAGCCTTTGCCCTGCTTCCTTCTGTACTACAAGGCCAAATGTGCCTGTTACTCCAGGTATTTCTTGACTTCCCAATTTTTCATTCCAGTCCCCTATAATGATAGTACATCTTTTTTGGGTGTTAGTTCTAGAAGGTCTTGTAGGTCTCCATAGAACCATTCAGCTTCAGCTTCTTCAGAGTTACTGGCCGGGGCATAGACTTGAATTATCATGGAATAGAATAGTTTGCCTTGGAAACAAACAGAGATCATTCTGTCATTTTTGAGACTGCATCCAAGTACTGCATTTTGGACTCTTTTGCTGACTATGATGGCTACTCCATTTTTTTTCCTAAGGGATTCCTGCCCACAGTAGTAGATATAATGGTCATTTGAGTTAAATTCCCCCATTCCAGTCCATCTTAGTTTGCTGATTCCTAGAATGTTGACATTTACTCTTGCCATCTCCTGTTTGACCACTTCCAATTTGCCTTGATTCATGGACCTAACATTCCAGGTTCCTATGCAATATTGTTCTTTACAGCATCAGATCTTGCTTCTATCACCAGTCACATCCACAGCTGGGTGTTGTTTTTGCTTTGGCTACCTCCCTTCATTCTTTTGGAGTTATTTCTCCACTGATCTCCAGTAGCATGTTGGGCACCTACCGACCTGGGGAGTTCATCTTTTAGTGTCCTATCAATTCAGTGTCCTATCATACTGTTCATGGGGTTCTTAAGGCAAGAATACTGAAGTGGGTTGCCATTCCCTTCTCCATCCACTGGACTTCCCTGGTGGCTCAGACAATAAAGCATCTGCCTACAATGTGGTAGACTGGGGTTCAATCCCTGTGGTGGGAAGATCTCATGGAGAAGGAAATGGCAACCCACTCCAGTATTCTTGCCTGGAAAATCCCACGGACAGAGGAGCCTGGTGGACTACAGTCCTTGGGGTCGCAAAGAGTCAGACACGACTGAGCAACTTCACTTTCTCTGTCCGCTGGAGAGGGGAATGGCAAACCACTTCAGTACTCATAAAACTAAGTTACTGATGAAAGAAACTGAAGACCAAACAGATGGAAAGGTATACCATGCTCATGGATTAGAAGAGTATTATTAAAATGACCATACATGAAAGGCAATCTATAGATCCAATTCAATCTCTATCAAAATAGCAGTGGCATTTTTTACAGGACTAGAGCAAATAGTTTTAAAATGTTTATGGAAATACAAAAGACCCTGAATAATCAGAACAATCTTGAGATAGAAGAAGACAGCTAGAGGTTTCATGCACTCTCATTTCAAACTATATAATGAAAACTAGAGTAGTCAAAAGGGTATGATGCTGGCACAGAAACAGACACACAGATCAGTGGAACATACAGAGAACCCAGAAATGAACCAACAACCTGTGGTCAGACCTGTGTGCATTGTGTCTGCTCTTGGCGACACCATGGATTGTAACCTGCCAGGCCCTTCTGTCCAAGGGATTCACCAGGCAAGAATACTGGAGTAGCTACCATTTCCTTCTTCAGGGGATCTTCCTTAACCCAGGGAGTGAATGTGTGTCTCTTGCATCTCCTGCACTGGCAAGCAGATTCTTTAACAACTGTGAGCTATGATCAAGGAGACAAGAATATACAATGGAGAGAAAAGACAGTCTCTTAAATAAATGATTCTTTTGCACGTAGCTATTGAGTTTTCCTGATACCAAACTGGACTACTCTCTTCCTGCAAGCACAAAAATAAATTCAAAATGGATTAAAGACTTAAGTGTAATACCTGAAATTTTTAAACTTCTTAGAAGAAAGCAGGCAATATACTCTTTGACATTGGTCTTAGCAATTTTATTTTATTTTATTTTTTTGGATATGTCTTCTCAGACAAGGAAAGTGAAGTGAAAGTTGCTCAGTCATGTCTGACTCTTTGTAATCCATGGACCATACAGTTCAAGGAATTCTCCAGGCCAGAATACTGGAGTGGGTAGCCTTTCCCTTCTCCAGGGTATCTTCCCACCCCAGGGATCAAATCCAAGTCTCCCACATAGCAGGCAGATTCTTTACCAGTTGAGCCACAAACCAAATCCAAAATAAATCAATGGTACCACATCAAACTAAAAAAAGTTTCTGGGCAAAGAAGGAAACTATCAACAAAACAAAAAAGCCAGCTACTTAATGGAAAATATTTACAAATAATAGAACTGATAAGGGATTAATATCCAAAATACACAAAGAACTCATACAACTTAACATAAAAAAAAAAAAAAAAAAAACAATTAAAAAATGAGCAGGGGACCTGAACTGACATTTTTTCCAAAGAAGATATTCAGATGGCTAACAGGCATGTGATAAAATGTTCAGTATCACTAACCACCAGAGAAATGCAAATTAATCACAATGAGATTTACCTCATGCTTGTCAGAGTGGCTACCAAAAAGAAAATAAATAAGTGTTAGTGAGGATGTGGAGAAAAGGAAACATTCATGCACTGTTGATGGGAATGTAACTCGGTTAAGCCACTGCGGAAAACAGTATGCATGTTCCTCACAAAATTATAAATAGACTACCATACAAATTCAGCAATTCCACTCATAGGTATTTTTCCAAAGAAACAAAGACACTAATTAGGAAAGATACAAGCATCCCTATATTCATTGAATATTATTTATATATAATACCCAAGATATGAAGGAAACCTAGTTGGCCATCAATGCTGCTGCTGCTGAGTCACTTCAGTTGTGTCCGACTCTGTGCGACCCCATAGACGGCATTCTCCAGGCAATCAATAAATGAACAAATAAGATGTGATGCCCACCCCCCACACACAGCTAAATATTAATCAACCATAAAACAAGCATGGAATCTTGTCATTTGTGATAACATGGATCGACTTGGTATTATGCTAAGTGAAATAAGTCAGGCAGAGAAAGACAAATATTGTATGATTTCACTTATATGTGGGATCTAAAAACCGAAGCAAATAATCAAACAAAAGACATATTTTTACATACAGAGACTAAACAAGTAGCTGCCAGAATGGAGAGGGGTGGGAGAACTAGAGAAGTGAATGAGGGAGATTAAGAGGTACAAACTTCCAAGTGCAAAACAAAGGAATCACAGGGATGAAATGTATTGTGTGAGGAATGCAGGCAAAAAAATTTCAATATCTTTGTATGGTGACAGCTGGTAAATAGACTTGTCATAGTAATCATTTTGAAAATTATGGAAATATTGAACCACTGTCTTGTGTACCAGGGACTAATAGTGTTATAGGTCAGTTATACTTCAAAACAAACCAACTCACAAAAAACAGGTCAGATTTGTAGTTACTAGAGATGGAGGTGGGGGAAGAGGAAATTGGATGAAGAAAGGCATTCAAGAGGTACAAACTTTCAGTTATAATCTAAATAAATATAGGGATGCTCTATGGCATAAATATAATGCCGTTGCATGTTATATAGGAAAGTTTAGAGAGCAAATTCTAAGAGTTCTCATCAGAAAGAAAAATTTATTTCTTCCAGTTTTTTAATTTTGTAGCTATATAAGATGATGGATGTTCAGTAACCCATTGTGGTAATCATTGCAAGATGTGTGCCAGTCAAATCATGTCATACAACTTCAGCTTACACAGTGCCATATGTCAATTACATCTCAATAACACTGGAAGAAAAATTCTAACTGAAAACAATTTTTAAAAATGGACAGGAAATTTTCTGGTGAAATTTCAAAATTCCAAACTAAAGAGAAAATTCTAAAAATTTCCAGATGGAAAAAGACAATAAGGTGCATTATCTATTAATGACTGAAAATCTGACTAGAATTAGATTCTTCACCAGAAACAAAAATATCAGCAGCCAGTAGAGCCTATTTGAAACATATGTTTGAATCTAGCAGTCCATAGCTGGGCATATTATCACAGATAATGACAAGATAAATATATTTGAAAGTGAGAAAGTGAAAAAATTTTATCCACACCTGTATATTTTAAGATCATACTATAAATAATGAAAAAAAGAATGACAAATGAATAAATAGACAAAAGGAAGACACCAAGAAATCAAGAAATACTGGTTACAGAGTAGATGCAAAGTAAACATTTAGTTGAGCTTTCCCAATTTTAAGCCTAAACTTGGGACTCCTATATCACTTAAATGAGATTCCTCAAGGTAGGTGCCTAGCCATCTTAATATTTAATAAACTTTCATTAGTTTATTTGGGCTTCCCCAGTAGCTCAGTTGGTAAAGAATCTGCCTGCAGTCTAGGAGACCCCAGTTCAATTCCTGGGTTGGGAAGATCCCCTGGAGAAGGGATAGGCTACCCATTCCAGTATTCTTGGACTTGCCTGGTGGCTCAGCTGGTAAAGAATCCATCTGCAATGTGGGAGACCTGTGTTCAATCCCTGGAGGGGGGAAGATCCCTGGGCGGGGGGGAAGATCCCTGGGCTGGGAAGATCCCTGGGTTAGGAAGATCCCCTGAAGAAGGGAACGGCTACCCACTCCAGGGACTGCATAGTTCATGGGGTGCAAAGAGTCAGTCATAACTGAGGGACTTTCACCCACTCATTAGTTTATTATGATTAGACAAATTTCAGAAATTACTATTATACCTTGAAACTTGGAAGATGGTTCTTTGAGAAATAATTTCAAAGATACAGGATTTCGCAAATGGACTGAAATTAATGATTTCTCCTTTTAATAAATACAAAAAGCATAAAAAAACTGGATGCTAAATCAATGTAAATCCAAGTAACTTATACACAAAAATAATAATATGACCAACAGAATTGGAGGAGCAAGATGAAAGGTGGATTAATATGTGAATTCTTTATAAAGAGCAAGACATAAGCAGATACAATCTAGATTTGGGAAATCGAGGAAATTTAATTTTTTTAAGATATAAAAGCACTGACTAGCTTTATCTAAAGGAGGAAACAGGTGGTTTAAGTGTTTTAAGTCCCTTATCTCTTAGCAGTGGGGAGAGGACAGGTAAATGTTTTCACTTGTGAATATAAAATACATAATAATATCCGTTTACTAGAAAAATTAAAAATAGGGAAGTCTCTGGGGAGTGGAACTTGGAAAAAGAGTTTTTCTTCTTAAACATTTTGAGCTATTGGGATTTTTCAACCATGAAAATATCTATCATTTCTCTACTAACAGCAACTAAAATATCCATTAAAATTAATACTGGAAGCAAAAAGGGTTAATACTCATATTGATGAAATATGCATTTACTTTTAATTTTCTCTTCTACTTCACTGTTTCTATATATTCCTCAATTAGGAGATAATATTTTATAATTGAAAAATAATTTTTTAAATTGTCTTTTTAATCATTACCTTGACTTTAAAACAATTTAGACATACTCCATGAACACAGTACTTGGCTGCTATATGCATGATAAATCTGTTGCATTAATGAATAATTTCATGAATACTGTACATTTAAGTACAAACACAAAATAAAATGCATTAGACAATTTTCTTTCAAAATTTCAACAAAAAATATTTTATAGCTTAAAGTCAACTAAGAACAAAGCATGCTATATTTATAAAAATAAATTAAAATTATTTAAAAGGATATAAAATATATACTTTTGATGAAAAATTAAATGTCAATGCTCAGTTAAACACTTTAAAAACTTTATACAACTGCAACCAAATTTTGAATGGAATTTTTTTTTTAATCTACAGATGATGTCAATTTCATTTTGATTGATTCACTGGAGGTACCAAGTTTTGAAAAATATAAGTCATATTGACTTATAAACAAATACATTTTGAGTGTAAATTTTAAATATAGTTTATACATATGTAAATGATTCAATGCAACTAATAGCAATGTGAGAAATATATACAAGATATAGAAATTAACTATATAGCCAGGTGACATTGAAAATTAGAAAGTCACAAGGGTCATTCAATTAATTAAGGGGTCAGTTGTCTAACCACTTGTGGAAAAAAAAAATCCTGATTCTAATCTGATATGTATTAACAACTATTTCTAGGAGTAAATACTTAAATCGGAGTGCTGATTTAGATCTCTTTTCATGAGAACACAGTAGATCAGTACTAAACTGATCTGTGCATGACAAATTTGTTGAATAAATACATGATTCTATAAAAAATTGAACACATTAAAATGCTGATAAAAATACAGCTAAATATCCATAAAACTTTTGAATGTGGGAGGAGTTTTTAAACATGACTCAAGATTGAGAAACAATAAAGTACGTGTTCATAGATGAAAAGAAATACTAAAGTGAATAGATCAGAATAAGCAAGCCAAAAAATGTCAGGAGCTGAGATCAAAGATGCTTATTGAATATTTGGATTGAAGTACCTAAGTGGAAATAGTAGTGTGTTTGTAGATTATTAGTCTACAAACTAAGGCTTACAAGACAAGTTAAGACTTCCACATATTTTTGCATGGTGTGTAGACTAATATTTATTTTATATTTTTTAATGGATAAGAAAAATCAAATAAAGACTATTTAATGAAATGAAACTATATAAAATTCAAGTATCAGCATTCATAAATAAAGATTTATTGAAACACAGTCATGCCCATTTGATTACAGTCTCTGGCTGCTTTCCTCTTAGAATAGAACAGTTTTGACAGAGACCATATGGCCCAAAAAGCTGAACATATTTACTATCTGGCCCATTTCAAAAATAAATTTGGCTTGCCCCTAATGCAGATATGTCTTCTGTGAGTTTTGCAGTCCATATCACATTCCATCAATTTGACAAAATTTGACTATTTTGAGTATCTAAATAGTACCTTAAACTTAATATTAATTTTGGGTATACCTCTTTTGTGATGAAAACACCAGGTTGCTTTGAGAACTGTGCAATATACAAGCATAACTATATTTGCTTATTAGAAAAATATGTACATGTAGAAAACCAGTGTACATGTCTTTGAGATACATAATCACATTTGCCACTTTGGAGGTTACACTGAATTTCAGAGAGCAAGCTTTATTTTCCATTTTAATTAAGCTAAACATTTAATTACATTTCCAGTAGTCTGTCAGCAGAACCAAATCTATAAATGTAGAGTGAAAAATTATGAGAGCTGGTCTTTAATACCCCATCACAAACAGAGCATGTTATGGGCAATCTGTTCTTTGAGGCTACATAACAACCATGCTTCTCATGAATGTTAATTTCACTAAAGCGTTCAACTACAGTTCAGAACTTTTCTTTTTTAGCCAATATCAGTTAAGATGAAAAATCTTGAAATATATCATATTTATAATAATATCTTACCTCTCATGGTTTTAATTTACAGCACAAGATAATTCAATAAATAAATGGATAGGACTTATCAAATATACAGTCTGCTGCCAAGCAAATAATGCTCTGCTCAATTTCATAGCAATAAAATTATATAAACATTTAAAATTTTTATTGTATTTTCAGTAGTCAATATGTCCAGAGCAATTTGTTAGGTGCTATGGAAAATAAATGATATCTGCCTACAATTTACTTATAAAAATACATTAAATGAAGACTTGCAAGTATGAAAAAGGAAATAAAAAACTCACATCCAATGAGAGACATTAAAACAGAGAAGTAAATGTCATAGAACATTTTTCTGTCATAATCTATCCTGGAAGACTATACTTCAGTATATTATATGGATTCCAGAATTTCTCCATTTGCATACAAAGAAATCTGATTCTGTAGTCAATCAAGAACAAGTCAGTTTCTCAGGACCAAACTGCCATTAACCAAGTTCACAAGACTGATGTGTGAAATGAGATGGGTTCATCTATAAAGAGAACCATCACTGCTTAAGACCCAAATAGCAAGTCATAACATGAGTGTATCCTCTCTCTGTTGAGAAATGAAAAAGTCAAATTATAATATAGCAATGGCTTTGTGAGACCAGAAGGAGGAAAAGAAATTAATAATATCACTCAAATACTTAATGGCATCCAATTAGATAAATATGGCAACACCTGGCCAGACACCTTTATGAATGGATAATGCTGACATTTGCTCCTTATTCTTTGTTTCTGTGGCTTTTAATAGCCCATTTTCAAAGCTGCACTATTTATTTTTAAAATTTAATGAATTTATTATCATTATATTTACATTTTGTTGGACTGAGAACTGTTCTATCCTC
The DNA here is from genome assembly GCF_033118175.1 of Dama dama. NCBI lineage: Eukaryota > Metazoa > Chordata > Mammalia > Artiodactyla > Cervidae > Dama > Dama dama. Next base: position 59,349,755 of record NC_083705.1, on the reverse strand, counting down.
TTCTTGGGTCACGTGTCACAGAACCCTTAGATACTTAAATAAATGTAAGTATATAACATACTTATGTAAATAATGGAACAGATTGTATCCTCCATTTAACCACATATGTTGGAAACACACACACCAAAAAGAGTATTATAGACCTAAACAATAATCACCTTATACCCTAAATCTGGCCTTCCCCCTGTATGTTCCTGTTTTAATGAAAGATACCATTATTGATTTAGACACACATTTCAGGATTCAGGAACCACCTTTTATTTCGTCCTCATCTCACCCCCTTCCTGGCTTCCCTAATAGCTCAGTTGGTAAAGAATCCGCCTGCAATGCAGGAGACTGTGGTTCAGTTCCTGGGTTGGGAAGATCCACTGGAGAAGGGCTAGGCTATATACTCCAGTATTCTTGGGCTTCCCTTGTGGCTCAGCTGGTAAAGAATCCACCCAAAGTATGGGAGACCTGGGTTCAGTCCCTGGGTTGGGAATATCCCCTGGAGAAGGGAAAGACTACCCACTCCAATATTCTGGCCTGGAGAATTCCATGGACTGCATAATCCATGGGGTTACAAAGAGTCGGACACAACTGGCTGAGTTTCACTTTCACTTTTTTTCACACCCTCCAAACATCAAGTGTATCCTTATACACTATCATTTTTCCTCACAGAGATCATTTCTATTCCATTCACTGCCTTCTATTTCAACAGAGATCTTTCTTCTCCTGTTTACCATTATCTCTCCTCTAAATTACAGAAATGGTTTCTTAACTGGCTTCTGTATACTGACTGTTATCCCCTTCAAACCATGAGTTATTTTCAGATATAAGCCTGATACTTGTTTTCACCTCATTAACATCGTTTGACTGATTTTACTGTTTCTAGAATGAAGAGGAAAGTCCTTATTTTGACATTTAAGATAAAGTATCATTATTTAGTTATTATTTAAGAATCAAAAATGTGCTTAGGACAGTGAAAGTAAATATTTATAATTGTTTCATAAACATTAAAATCTGTCTCACTGATGTACCTTCTGAAAAGAGGATCTGTCCATCTAGTCAAAGCTGTTTTTTCCAGTAGTCACGTATGATGTGACAGTTGGACTATAAAGAAAGCTGAGAGCTAAAGAATTGATGCTTTTGAACTGTGGTGTTGGAGAAGACTCTTGAGAGGCCCTTGGACTGCAAGGAGATCCAACCGGTCAATCCTAAAGGAAATCAATCCTGAATATTCATTGGAAGGACTGATGCTGAAGCTGAACCTCCAATACTTTGACCACTTGATGAGAAGAACTGACTCTCTAGAAAAAACCCTGATGTTGGGAAAGACTGAAGGCAGGAGGAGAAGGGGATAACAGAGGATGAGGTGGTAGGATGGCATCACCAACTACATGGACATGAGTTGAGCAAGCTTCGGGAGTTGGTGACAGATGGGGAATCCTGGCGTGCTGTAGTCCGTGGGGTCACAAAGAGTTGGAGATGACTGAGCAACTGAACTGAACTGATAACTACCCTGATGAAGTGAAAAAGTGAAAAGTGAAAGTGTTGATTACTCAGTCATATCCGACTCTTTGCAACCCCATAGAACTGTACTCTGCGGGGTCCTCAGTCCACGGAATTCTCCAGGCAAGCCTAACGCCGTGGCTAGCCACTCCCTTCTCCAAGGGATCTTTCAGACCCAGGGTTCAAACCTGTCTCTCCCGCATTGCAGGCAGATTCTTTACCACCTGAGCCACCAGGGAAGCCCTTAGTTCTAAATAATGGAATCCAAAAATACTTCGAAGAAAAGTTGACATAGGAAATATAAGGAAAATCTTGTTATGAAAAGCAGTAGGAGAGGATATTCTAGTCTAAGCAGGGAAACATCAAAAGCACAGTTAGCATAGGTAAATGTTTTGTTTCAACTAGGAGGGATCAAAATTAGGCATGACAACAGAAGAGTCACATTTGTAAGGTTCTTATCCTAATCATTTTCATGCTTGTCACCAAAGCACTCCTCCTTGAGGCTAATTATTTTTGTGGCTTTGTAATGACATAACAAAATCCCTCTGTAGTGTCGATTTAGATCTCAGAATAATGGGCAAAGTAAAAAGAATTCACTTCATTCTTTTACTTGGAGGACACATCAAGAGGCTTCCCAGGGAAATTAAAATCAATTCTAAAGTTCTAATTTGTGTCTTCTCCTGTAAGAGCATCTATAACAACTCTCAGAGTAACATTAAAGTAGATAAAAATACTTGAGTAAATACTTAATTAAAAAAATGTCACAATGACAGCTAAATATTTCTGGTAGTTGTAAGAAATATCCTACAGTCTTAAAAGAATACATTAAGTGCTATACTAAGTACTTTATTTCTTGTCTATGTCACTGAAGCCATACCCCAAGAGAAAAATATCTGTAATTCCTGTGAAGTTTAAGAGTGTGTTTGAACAATTAACTGAAATTTCAGTGTTTCCAGCACCATCCATATTTGTAGAAAAAATTATTTGAAAACGATTTTTAGTATTATTCAGATTCCTTTTATCTAAGCAGATAAGGCTTGCCTTTTCTAAACAGATACAATACAGATAAGAATTCATTCTGAATTACTTAGAAGTCTGGAGGTACCCCCTGTCAAATAAACCACTGATGTCTTAAAAAAAAAAAAATCTGGACATAATGGAAATTTAAAATAAAGTCATTAGAATGGCTATTTAAAGACACTAACCATGAGACTTAAAAAGTGCCGATTCTGATTTCAGATTGATTATATTCTTTATAGCCGAAGATGGAGAAGATCTATACAGTCAGCAAAAACAAGACTGGGAGCTGTCTGTGGCTCAGATCATGAAATCTTTGTTGCCAAATTCAGACTTAAATTGAAGAAAGTAGGGGAAACCACTAGACCATTCAGGTATGACCTAAATCAAATCCTTTACAATTATACAGTGGAAGAGACAAATAGATTCAAGTGATTAGGTCTGATAGACAGAGTGCCTGAAGAAGGAACAGAGGTTTGCAACACCATACAGGAGGGATCAAAACTATCCCCAAGAAAAAGAAATGTACAAAGGCAAATTGGCTGTCTGAGGAAGCCTTACAAATAGCTGAGAAAAAAAGAGGAGTGGAAGGCAAAAGAGAAAAGGAAGGTTATACCCATCTGAATGCAGAGTTTCAATGAATAGCAAGGAGAGATAAGAAAGGCTTCCTCAGTGATCAGTGCAAAGAAATAGAGGAAAAGAATAGAATGGGGAAAGACTAGAGACTTCTTCATGAAAATTAGAGATACCAAGGGAACATTTCATGCAAAGATGGTCACAATAAAGGACAGGAACAGTATGGACCTAACAGAAGGAAAAGCTATTAAGAAGTGGCAAGAATGCACAGAAGAACTATATAAAAAAGATCTTCATGATGCAGATAAACATGATGGTATGATCACTAGCCTAGAGCCAGACATCGTGGAATGGAGTTAAGTGGGCCTTAGGAAGCATACTATGAACAAAACTAGTGGAGGTGATGAAATTCCAGCTGAGCTATTTCAAATCCGAAAAGATGATGCTGTCAAAGTGCTGCACTCAATATGCCAGCAAATTTTGAAGACTCAGCAGTGGCCACAGGACTGGAAAAGGTCAGTTTTCATTTCAATCCCAAAGAAAAGCAATGTCAAATAATATTCAAACTACCTCACAATTGCATTCATCTCACATGCTAGCAAAGAAATGCTCAAAATTCTCCAAGTGAGGCCTCAATAATATGTGAACCAAAAGCTTTCAGATGTTCAAGCTGGGTTTAGAAAAGGCAGAGGAACCAGAGATCAAGGGCCCACATCCTGTGGATCATACAAAAAGCAAGAAAATTCCAGAAAAACACCCTCTTTTGCTTCATTGACTACACTAAAGCCTGTGACTTTGTGGATCACAACAAACTGTGGAAAATTCTTAAAGAGACCACCTGACCTGCCTCCTGAGAAACCTGTATACAGGTCAAGCAGCAACAGTTAGAATGGGACATGGAACAACAGGCTGGTTCCAAATTGGGAAAGGAGTACGTCAAGGCTATATATTGTCACCCTGATTATTTAACTTATATGCAGAGTACATCACGCAAAATGCCAGACTGGATGAAACACAAGCTGGAATAAAGATTACCAGCAGAAATATCAATAACCTCAGATATTCAGATGACAACACTCTGATGGCACAAAGCAAAGAGGAACTAAAGATCCTTTTCATGAAAGTGAAAGAGGAGAGTGAAAAAGCTAGCTTAAATCTCAACATTCATAAAACAATGATCATGGCATCTGGTCTTACCACTTCACGGCAAATAGATGGAGAAACAATGGAAACATTGCCAGACATTATTTTCTTGGGCTCCAAAGTCACTGCAGATGGTGACTGCGGCCGTGAAATTAAAAGATGTTTACTCCTTGGAAGAAAATGAGAAACCTAGATAGCATATTTAAGAGCAGAAACAGGATTTGTCAATTTAGGTCTGTATAGTCAATGCTATGGCTTTTCCAATAGTCATATATGAAAGTGATAATTGGACCATAAAGAAATTTGAGGGCCGAAGAATTGATACTTTTAAACTGTGGTGTGGTGTTGGAGAAGACTCTTGAAAGTCTTTTGGACTGTAAGGATATCCAACCAGTCCATCCTACAGAAATTAGTCCTGAATATTCATTGGAAGGACTGATGCTGAACCTCCAATACTTTGGTCACCTGATGCAAAGAATTGACTCATTGGAAAAGACCTTGATGCTGGGAAAGATTGAAGGCAGGAGGAGAAGGGGAAGACAGAGGATGAGATGGTTGGATGGCATCACCAACTCGATGGACATGAGTTTGAGCAAGTCCCAGAAGTTGGTGATGGACAGGGAGGCCTGGCGTGCTGCACTCCATGGGGTCACAAGGAGTCAGACACGACTGAGCAATTGAACTGAACTGAACTGATCAAAGATCTACTGCCAGTCAGTGTACCTTCTCCTGTTTATGCTGTGTGTGTGTTTGGAAGTGCTTTATAAGGAGATGACACATTATTTTGGGGCAACAAAATCAACAACAACAAAAAACTGAAAAATCACCATTGATCGTCCTAGTGTCTAAAGAATGTCGACATAATATTAGTTGTTTTGTTTTCTTTCTTCAAAATGACCATTAATTTTCAATGCTGTTGACACTGTTCCCATAAAGACTGTTTATGAACTGAATGTTTTATATAATTAAAAAACAATAATCATTTGGAACTGCTTCTGTAGTATTCAGAGTTTTTGTGTTTTGTTTTTTTTTTTTTTCTTTTCTATCACTTATCTGAATGAGTTGAATCTGAGCAAACTCCAGGAAACCATAAATGACAGGGAAATCTGGTGTGCTACAGTCCACGGAGTAGCAAAGAGTCAGATATGACTTAGCGACTGACCAACAGCAATCCAAATGAAAGGACTATAGATGCCAAATAGGCTTTTGAAAATTTCTAAAAATTTTCTATGCCTATAACATTTTAGAATACTAAAATGTATTAATATTTACTACTACTATCATTTTATAAATAGATCTTAAAATGGAAAACTTTAATAACTTGTCAAATTTCATATGCTGATCTTAACTTATGAGCATGTATATTATATACTATATATTATATATATGAATTTACTTGTAAATTGTGAAATTATAATAGTTACTATTTCAAAAACAATCTATGTGGGTGCAGTTCAAGTGCAGTAGAATAAATCACTAGAATCCCTGGTTCAACATGGGGAATGCTTTTGCTATTACTGTATCTCACTGGGCTCCTTTCTTAAATGAGTCCCTCTCTCCTTGCAGTGTCCCTGTAGTTCTAAAGACAACTTACATTAACGAGTTGACAGCTATGACCCTGGTAAGTTATGTATTGAAGCTTAATAATAGGGCTTAACATATTAAACTGATGACCAACAAATTTAGAATGTCTTTAGATTCTTTTTTGTCCAGACATTAGGATAAGAGTGATTATTTTTAATGCTTTTTGGTATCCAATTCTCTTTATCTATATATTTGTATTAGAATGTTTAATATTATGATGTGTTTACAGGTGCCATCCATCTCAATAGTAGTTAAGACTTCTAGTCATTATTTCCTCAAATTACACAGATCTTATACAATTACACAGATCTTACAAATAAGCCTAAGGGAACAAAAGGGATATTTAAAATTTACACCTATCAAATTATTTTTACATACCAAATTTTAAGGGAACCAAAAATTCCTTTTCTAACTTCCTTATTATAATCATATTTTGAGACTAAAATTAGACTGTCACTTTGTTTTCTGCAGCCGAGTATATTTTTGATGTGCTTTCCTCAAATGCTGTTAACAGTAAGGAAAGTTGTTTATGGTGTGATCCAAAACATTTTTAGATTATTTATTTAAGTCAATAGTCACCCTGCTGCTTCATGTACCATTTTAGAGAATGTATTGCACTGTGGATGTACAAAAATACCAATGGCAGAATATTCACATTTTTTTTTCTTATACTTTGAGAGAACTGGATGTTCTCTAAATATTCCACAGAGGCAGAACCCTACTGCACTTTCAAATTAATGAGGTCAGTCAAGTCCAGTTGTGAATATTCAATTGCATTTCAACATATTCACAAGGGAAGGCTCTCTGCTAAGTCTTGCGTATAATTTTAGGATGCAAAGAAGAAAAACCCATAGTCTCTGCATCTACACCATCTACGGTATATTGGAGAAGAGAGAGAAACAGATGGTGGAGGTTTAATACTGGCAACATGGTAAGTATTGCTATGATGGGGATAAAGTCAGGATGAGAGCTCTCCCAGGAAATGGCATCAAATCCAGTCTGAGAGGAATGTGAAAATCATCCCAGAGAAGATACACTATGCTGACACCTGAAGGGTGAATGAGAGATGATGTAACAAGGGCATGAGACAGCCAGTCTTCCAAAGCAAACAACTCAGTCTAAGTTTACACTCCTGTAGTAAGAAAGTAAAGATACAAATATTTGTTTGTGTGGTTTAAAAGTAAAAAACTAAGCATAAGAAAGGTTTAGCTGTCTTCTTATGGAGTCATTTTTCTCTAACACTAGATGAGATTAAAAATGTTACGGATGTGGATATGGAGAAGTAGTGGTGTGAATCCAAGCAGCTGGAGTCTCAGTCTGAGTAAGCACCATTTAGAAAGATCACCAGTGTGCCAGGTAGAGGCATGTAAGCATCCTATTATTTGCTTTCTAGCCAACTAAAGAAGTATTTGATGACTGTAAACTATTCAACTATTGATCTTTCAGTCTGGAAAGAAACTTGTCTGAGCTCTGATGTCTCCTTTTCATGTAGAGATTATTCCTCAATGACCCAGGAGGTACACACTTCTTCTAATGTAGAGGGAGGAATTCTAGACTTTTATAGAACTGGAGATAAGATGAAAGGAAGGAATGTGTTCTGTATGAAGAGCATCAACAAGAATAAGCACAGAATCATGTAAACTGGGAAGAGTAGAAGAATGACCCAGAGTTTTTGATGGAACTTCTAAGAATCTCTCAGAATGATAGACTTACACTTCATGTTGATTATAGACTCTGGTTCAGAGATGGAGATAATGCATATTTAGCCATTACACAATGGATGGTTTACCTGGATCAAGGTGCCCAGAGATCCCAAATTGATAAAAGGGTGATTCAAGATTTATTCTGTGCTCTGAACTAGACAAATGAGCAAGAAACAGAACAGGCATATCTCCCAGAAGACAGAGTAATTGGGTATACACCATCTGACAGAGGTACATGGTACAAAGAACACATACTAAGCCTCAAGAGGATAACAGAAGGGCATCTCAGCGTAGTGGGAGAGTGTATGAGTCAAAACAGAAGCCTGGTCAGCAACTGAGGTTCTAGATATAGGACAGGATAGAAAGGTTAATACCGTGCTTACACATGTGTCAAAGAACAATGAGGATTTAGAGTCAAATTAGGGTACTACTTCATTGAATATCTCCAGTATTCATTGGAGATAATGAGTTTGTATTTCATCAACAGAATGACAGTTTTACTAATCAACATGTAGGTCTTTTGCCTATTTGGTGTGGCGAAAAGACAAGAGAGCAAAGGAGTTGGTAAAACTGAATGAAATTATAAGTGAATGAGGTCTTCACTCCGTAAGGAGAGAGCACAGATAAGAAGGGAAGCTATTAAATAAGGGAAGATGGAAATGTGGAGGCAAAAACTGGTAGAAGTATAAAGAGAAGATACTTGAACTCTACCTATTTAACTGAGCTTTTCTGAAAACAGATTCTTAACATCAAGTAAAACTCAACATAACTTATATTTGCAGTCACTCAGAATGCTGGTTTAAGACACTAAAAGATGTAGAGGCAGATTTCCATTGTCCAGTTTTAAGTGAACTAGCTAGTACTGTACCCTGCCTTTGTTCCAGAAAGTATGTGTTAGTGTTATCTCTGACTTTTTGTAAATCTCTTGTCAGGGATACAGTCTGCTTTAACTCATAAGCTCTATGGGTTTCTTGAAGACAAATTTCCCTCTATAGACCAGGGCCCAGTGGCTAGCAGTTTTTAGTTTCCAGTTGATATTAGAGTTGCCTACTGGAAAGTGAAAGTAAAAATGGAAGAGTGAGTGAGAGTGTTAGATACTCAGTTGTGTCCGACTCACTTGCGACCCCATGGACTGTACCCCGCCAGGCTCCTCTGTCCATGGAATTTCCCAGGCAAGAATACTGGAGTGGGTTGCCATCCCCTTCTCCAGGGGATCTTCCCAACCCAGGGATTGAACCTGGGCCTCCTGCATTTCAGGCAGATTCTTTATCATCTGAGCCACCAGGGAAACCCAATTGCAACATAGAAGACAGTAATTAATAGCTTATATGTATTATAAATCTAGGGCTTCCCTGGTGGCTCAGCAGGTAAAGAATCCACCTGCAATGCAGGAGGCTCAGATCCAATCCCTGGGTTGGAAAGATCCCCTGGAGTAGGAAATGGCAACCCACTCCAGTATTCTGGCCTGGAAAATTTCATGGACTGGATAGTCCTTGGGGTAACAGAGTTGGACATGACTGTGCAACTTTCACTTTCATCACATTTTCATTTTAATCATAAATATAAATTTTAATAATAATGCCCTTTATTTGGTATTCTCTTTCCCACTGTCCTTTTCTCAAATAGTATTATCATACAAGACTGTCCAGATTGTCAATAACTTTCAAAATTCTTTGGGGAAAGAACTTACAGATTTTTTTAAATTAAATTTTAAATAAAGATCCTTAAAATATCAAATAATATTTGTGTGCTCAATATCATTATTTTTGAAGGAGTAAATATGTACTAAAAAACTCTCAAATATTTTAGGATGCCTTTTCCTTAGAAAGTTAGCTCTTGTTAAACAAGAGGTCTATTTTTCCTTAAATTCATGTATTTATATTGCCAGCTTGCTAAATTCTCTATTCTATTCACTTTAATAAAAATAGTCAAATTTGCTATTTTTGGATTGGTATTCTATTTCCTTTATTTTTGCCATTGAAGAGAGAGATGCTATTTTTATGGGTAATATTGGACTAATGTGTCAATAAACCATTTGCAAAACTATTAAAATATGAACTTTCTTTAGTGGAAAGAAAGAAATGTCATGAAAGACCTAAAATTGGCAAAATCTGCACAATATAAAGATTAAAATGTCCATTACATTTAGAAAAAAATTACTAAACTTTCCATATCTTTTATAGTTTTGAGTCATTAGATATCTTAAAATCATCTGAAAACTGTAGAGAGAGAACTGGGTGTCACATCAGTGGCCAGCAATTGGTGCAACATTTTGGAAGAACCAGTACTTTCCATATAAAAAGACTGGCAAAGCAACCACAGCTAAGAAATGCAGTTTGGAAAAAAAGTGAATAAGCAAAACCAAAGCATAATTTCTGGGGTCTTAAAGCAAGAATTGGGCATCTCTCAGTAGACCTTATAATGTAAGTAAGAAAAATAAAGCAGAATAGGATATCAAGTCCTGGAGAAGGAAATGGCAACCCACACCAGTATCCTTGCCTGGAAAATCCCACAGACAGAAGAGCCTGGCGGCTATAGTCCAGGGGATCACAAAGAGTCTGACACAACTAAGCGACTAACACACAACACAGGATATCCAGTGGACAGAAACTTTTAAGTACACTGTTTGGGATGATCACTCTCCTTAGTGAACTGGACCTGGGCTCCATATGTTATCCTTTAGGGTTAGTTATATAAAAGTATATCTAGTAAATACAGGTACAGATCTTCAGTCACTATATCAGTTCGACCTCCTCAAGAAGATCTGGACTACTATGACTCATTCTAAGTCAAGAGAGAGAGAAAAAGATTTAGGGGATGAAGAGAGAGAAAGACAGAGAGTCTTAACTAACAAGTAATGCTTATGTGTGTTTACTGTGTCAGAATATTACTAAACATTTAGAAAATTTAACATCTGATTTTCATAACGACAAGGTGAGGAAGAAACTATTATTATCCTTTGTCATGGCTCCAATTGAAGCTTTGGGTAACTAAGTAACCTGCCAATGTCACACAGATGTGATCCTTAGTACCCAGTGAAGGCATTCTAGACCCAAAGTTTATTCACTTAAACATTATCCTTTTGGGTCCATGTCAAAATGGCACAGGTAGAAATACAAGGATATTTATAAGTGAAGTAAGCCCCAGTATCCAACTGAAATAGACATAGAGCTTTTAGACTCCATGGTGTGACTTTTTAAAATAAAACTCTGCTCTCTGAAGTAGAATAAATAGGCAAAGCATTTGCCACTTGGAGAATTTATCCTTACTGAACCTTGCTTTTGAGTAGGTATGATACAGAATTTAAGTATATAAAATAAAATAAAACATTTTGCCTTGTAATCAATTTTTAATATTTGGTTATGAGGGATCTTAAGAAAATAAAAAGGGATATTAATAATACATACATTTTTTTTATACAGTAGGTTTCCTAAAGCAATACTATAAGATAATAATACAATTAATAAAACACAGAATGTGAGAAGAACCAAGAGTTTTCTTTCAGGAAATGAAAATGAAGAAACAAAGTTTCAGCATCTTAGAGAGATCATTAAGTTAGTCATATAAAGAATAATGCTTCAGTAATGAACTTGAGGAGGGGAACAATGCCTTGGCATTTTCATGGTATTCAGCACCAAGAAAATATCACTAAACAAGGAATGAGTATTGTACTGGTTATATTGAGACAATAAAATAAGAATGATAATGCCATTTGAAGCACAAAGCAGAGTAAAGTTAAGGAATGTTTGCTTAAAAATGACATAGAGGGATGACTCCTAAATGAATGGAGTTTATATACTTTTTAACTGATGACATATAGTAATGTGTGATAGGTAGTTATAACACCATCTCTATAAACACTTTAATTGGATGAGAATATTCGGGAGTGACATCAGCTATCATTCATGGGCATTTTAAAATTTTTTCTTCTTTTTTTGTTTTTTTTTTTAGTAAGCAGCTGATAAACACTTGCCTAATAAAAAAAGTGTAGTTAAGGGGATTTTATCCCCAGAAAACAACTCCCTTAGGGATATTACAAGGCAATTGATTTTTTGATACATTACATAAAGGGCAACTCTATTTTGCAAAGGAGTAACCACCAGGCATCTATTATTCTATTTTTATTATTTATGCCTTCCTCTATTACTCAACTGTAATCTGTGCTTCTTTGAAATTCCTCTATTTGTATAACTTAAACACCACAAAACATGCTGAATATTGACTACTCCCTTGAGTTCATATTTACTAAGGACTTGTTTCTTTGTTGTTACAATATTTGTTTTCCATGTGTTACTTTTAGTAAAATTATTCCATGATAATAATAAAGTAGTGGATAAATCTGGGAGATAATTTGCCAGCATAAGGATTATGAAATTCATTGATTCTATAAAATTTGATAAAACTGATACTATTTATACTTCATTGTTTAGATAAATGATATTACCATCTGTTCTTGAGGAGATTCTGTGATGCACATTTTAAAAAGTATCTAATCAAAGTTTTAAATAAATATACAGGATCTGAAAATAAGAATAGGACAGAAACCAAAGATATTTCTTTGCTATATATTTTAACTAGATTCTTTTTAACCTTTAATATAAAGAGTCCATTAGCTAACTGACCCATTCAAAATTTCCCCCTTAAATTGATTTTATCATTTAAAAGTAACTGTTGGAAGAAATTTTTAAAAAGTAACTGTTTATTTTGAAAACAAGCTATAACAATTTAAGTGAACCCTGAAAGAAAATGTTAAAAGATAAAAATTAAGAATTAAAAAAAAAAATCAAAAAGCTCCAAAGATTTATACCAAAGGTAATTTAAGATTAATATATTTTATGTAGTTTGTTAATATAAGAGAACTCTTTGCAAGGCTAATTTGAAATTAGAAAGGAAAAAATTACCATACATATGTAACAGACTGAATTTTCCAATGGTATGTATTTCTACACAGGTATTTAAAATTGCTGCTTTTTAACACCTTTCATAGTGTTTTCAATGTAGAAATGTTTGTAGAGGGTAAATTTATAGCAGAGAGCTAAAGGATCATTTTAAACCTCTGTGGAAATAACCAAATTTTCTTCCACAGAATCTATCTTTAATATCTGTTATACATTATTCTTTATTTAACTTTAAAATACACCCCACGTAACAGAGTACGTTTTGCCCAAATATCTGCTCCCACTTGGAACTACTTTCTTTATAAATGACATCATTCTAATCCCACATCTTCTTTTACTTACTTTCTCCACTTTCAGTTAATCTTTAAGTCACATCTCTACTTCAGAGATGTCTCTCTAATCATGGTCTAACACCCACAGCCCTCGGCTCATCGCATCTCAACTGTGAGTAACTCTACGCACCATCTACTTTCTCTACCAATCTCATTTACTTGTTTATATTGTTCCTTGGCCAGAGTTCTCAGTTAGAGAAAAATAAATCCATTCTAACTAATTAAAGAAGAAAGGGACTTATTATGCAGATGGCACCTCCCTTATGGCAGATAGTGAAGAGGAACTGAAGAGCCTCTTGATGAAAGTGAAAGAGGAAAGTAAAAAGCTGATTTAAAACTCAGCACTCAGAAAGCTAAGATCATGGCATCTGGTCCCATCACTTCATGGCAAATAGATAGGGAAACAATGGAAACAGTGAGAGATTTTATTTTCTTGGGCTCCAAAATCACTGCAGACGGTGACTGCAGCCATGACATTAAAAGACACTTGCTCCTTGGAAGAAAAGCCATGACCAACCTAGACAGCATATTAAGAAGCAGTGACAATTACTTTGCCAACAAAGGTCCATCAATAAAAGCTATGGTTTCTCCAGTAGTCATGTATGGATGTGAGAGTTGGCCCATAAAGAAACCTGAAAGCCGAAGAATTGATGCTTTTGAACTGTGGTGTTGGAGAAGACTCTTGAGAGTCCTTTGGACAGCAAGGAGATCAAACCAGTCAATCCTAAAGGAAAACAGTGCTGAATATTTATTGGAGGGAATGATGTTGAAGCTGAAGCTTCAATACTTTGGTCATCTGATGCGAAGAACTGACTCATGGGAAAAGACCCTGATGCTGGGAAAGACTGAAGGCAGGAGGAAAAGGGGCTGACAGAGGATGAGATGGTTGGAAGGCATCACTGACTTGATGGACATCAGTTTGGGCAAGCTCCAGGAGTTGGTGACAGACAGGGAAGCCTGGTGTGTTGCAGTCCATGAGGTCACAAAGAGTAGGACATGACTGAGTGACTGAAGTGAACTGAACTGAAGCTGTACATATAATTCACAGAATCTTTAATGGGACTAAAAACAAGAGATTGTGCTGAGCTTCCACAAAGAACTCTCAAAACTATCACAGAACTGGGCTATCAAATGAGTAACTTTAGCATGAGTATGACAGTAATCACTCCAGAATGCTACTGTCCCTGATCTAAGACCACACACTCTGTCCCTCTCCCTAACAGTTTAGTTTGGCACAATCTCCCATTAGTTCACTGATTAGAAAGTTTAAAGTTCCACCTGGAACTCATAATGGAACCTGGAAAATGCAGTTTTTAGTTTCTCAATCATGATAATCCATACAAGGAGGAGGTCCTAGTTTAAGTGTTAAACAAACGAATTTACAAACTCCATCACATGTTGCAAACAAAATTGTACTTATACAAGCCTAATTTTATCATGAAATGACCATTCTGCCAAAATATTTTAATTAACCTGTATCCAAAGGTTAAAATTCAAATGTATTAATATTTCTTTCCATACTGATTTACGTGCTCAAAAACTTGCTTTAGAGTCCAGTTTTGCTTGGTCTTCTTCTAGGCCCTTGTTCTAAGAAACACAATAAGGATCCTTGCTCTTAAAGAGTTTAAGTCATACATAGGGTGCTAGATAAAATATGCAACAAGCAAAGTGAGCTAGGATGCTGTAATAGTGTTGAGTAAAATGTCCTATGAGACCTGAAAAAACTAAGGTGAGCTTAAAAATGGGAGAGGTGAGGAAACTGTTCACAGAGCAAGTTTTTGAAACATAAAAACGAATTTTGTCTGGTGGTCATATGACCAGGGTGTAGACAAAGGAAGAGAAAAATTTATAGATTTGTATAGTGGAATAAGAATATGGAGTATGTAAGAAAATGAAAAAGTTAGAGAATGCTAGTTTTTAGGAATAATTAAATTTTTTGTTTTCTATGTTGACATGATGAGGCAATAAGCAGCTAAAAAAAAAAACAACAACACACAAAAAAACCCTCTCATTTGCCCTAATAAAGGGTTTGTGTCCTGTAAGTGACTGAAGACTTCCCAGGTTGTGCTAGTGATAAAGACTCCGTTTACCAATGCAGGAGAAGGAAGGGACACAGGTTCGATCCCTGGGTGGGGAAGATCCCCTGGTATAGGAAATGGCAACCTGTTCCAGTATTCTTGCCTGAAAAATTCCATGGGCAGAGAAGCCTGGTGCGTTATCATCAATGGGGTCACAAAGAGTTGGGCAGGACTGAGCAACTGAGAATGTGATTGAGCGCCTCTGAGAGTCTGAAACATCGAGGTGAATTTAAGATTTTCCTGTTGGTAAGATGGGGCATTAGAGTGAAAAAGGGCTTCCCTGATGGCTCAAATGGTTAAGGGTTAAGAATCCGCCTGCAGTGTGAGAGATTCCGGTTCAGTCCCTGGATCAGGAATATCCCCTGGAGAAGAGAATGGCAAGACACTGCAGTATTCTTATCTGGGAAATTCCATGGACAGAGGAGTCTGGTAGGCTATAGTCCATGGGGTCGCAAAGATTTGGCCAGGACTGAGTGATTAACACTTTCACTTTTCTTTTAGGCTGAAAAATGGTAAGGCTAAAGCCATGAAGAACACTTAGAAGCAATTATTCTAGGTTGGATTCAAATTCAGACAGTGACACTGAGTACTGATAGGAGACAGTGCTTTGTAAGCTAAGGAGGATACTTTAACATCATGACTCAGCTTGACTGTCTTCAATATTGTGGTTTATTCACTAATAATTTCCTCTATCGCCCAAGTGATTCTGAACCCATCACCTTTTCTTGGGCCACATCTTTTGTTTCACACCTTTGCCTATTCTTCTTCTCTCTGCTCAGTTTTCTATCTAAAAAGATCCACCTCAAAAAGACTTGGTTTGTGTAAATTTCCCTTCACACACTGAGTCTGTGATGGAAATTCCTTCTTCCCTGAATGGAGAATTCTGCCTTCTGTCCTAAATAAAAGTACGGATTTTATTATACTGTGTTTGTTTGTGGTCTATGTTCCCACTTGGCTATGTCAAAGAAATATAGACTATGTCTTAACTTGTGGAATGTCACAGATTTGAAAAATGCAGAGAACTCATATAAATTAAGGTAAAGTGTATACATTTTTCTAGGATACAAAGGGAAGCCTAAGAAAAACACCCAGATAATTGACAGTCTGAAAATGTTTCCAACTTCTCCATTCTTTTTTTATACTTAATTGGTCATGTTTCCATCTAGAGGCTATGGATAGAAACATATAAAATAGATTCATGAATTTTCAAACTAGTGGGTGCAAAAATGACCACAGTTTAATCATCTGGTTAATTAGCAAGGCAAACAGCATTTATTTTAGTCCTTGGCCAAACCTGACCAGTTTATGTTTCTTAACTTTGATTTTTCTTTGTGGCTCAGATGGCAAAAAGTTCACTTGCAATGCAGGAGACCCGAGTTCGATCTCTGGATCAGGAAGATTCCCTGGAGAAGGAAAGGCCAACCACTCCAGCATTCTTGCCTAAAAAATTCCCATGGACAGAGGAGTCTGGTGGGCTACAGTCCATGGAGTTGCAAAGAGTCAGACACGACTGAGCAACTAACACTTTCACTTTTCAACAAAACAATGTCTAGTGAAGGCCCAGATCATTTTTAACTACTGTAATTTCTTCTTAATTAGTTTCCTTGTCCTAGGCCTCATTTTCTTTTAATCAGTTCAGCCATTCCCCATTGTTAGTACCAGTTCAAAACTATAACGTCTAAGCTTGTTTTCTAAGGTAGGTACTCAGCAAATTCTTTCATACAACTTTCGTCATATGCTGTGTTTCTTCCATTGCAACCCATTTATCACTTGGTCCCTTTTCCAAAGTAATAAATTCTGCTAGGAAATATGTCTTATTAAATATCCACCAACTATCCTTCATAAAAGGAAGTCAAAGAATACTCTAAAAATGGTGGGTTTTATATTCTTATACACAAATTACGTATACTTGTACACCATTCCTTCTTAAGTTATTTAATATTTTTAGTTCATGGTGGTAACCTAGGGTTGTTCTAAGAAAAATATTATATGAGCATGGTGCCTTCCTATAAAAGGAGAACATACTGAAGATGCTTGTATGAAAATATGTGAAGGAAGAATTTGTGATCTGGCACATCTGATCTTTGGTGAAATCCTAATTTTACAAATTAGTTTGCTCTGTGACCATTGACAAACTACTAACAGTCTAAGCTTTAGTTTTCTCAAATGTGAAGAAGAAGTGATAGTATCTTTCTTGTAGAATTTCTGTGTGGTTTAGAAATAATTTAACTAAGCCTAGAAACTGTTGTCTGCAAATATTTATTGAACATAAAGCCTAACTAATAATATACAATATTTAAAACTGTATGTACATAAGCATAGTGGTCCTAGCTTTCCATCAGGTAGCAATATATAAATGTCTTTGTTATGTAGCTTGGGACTCTTCTTATAACATATTTATGTAAAAAACAAACACATGTTTAAACACTTTTAAATGTTTAAAAAGTAAAAGCCAGGTCAACATTGAAAATAAAAAGTTCTAGCTAAAAAAAAAAAAATTAGCTGTACATAATAGAAATTGGTCCTAAATACAAGAATCAAGAAAACAAAATTTTCTCTAAGAAAAATAATGCTGATTATCGCCAGTTGTGTTTATAAATGAATGCGTGCTAAGCCACGTCAGTCATGTTCCATTCTTTGAGACCCAATGAACTGTACACTGCCAGATTTCTCTATCCACGGGATTATCCAGGCAGGATTACTGGAGTGGGTAGTCATTCCCTTCTCCAGGGGATCTTCCCCATCTAGGGATCGAGTCTGTATCTCTTCCATCTGTTGCACTGGTAGGTGGGTTCTTTACCGCTACTGCCACCTTGGAAGCCCTTATAAATGAAGATTCCCTTGTAGCTTAGATAGTAAAGAATCTGCCTGCAATGTGGGAGACCTGGGCTAGAACCCTCTGTTAGGAAGATCCCCTGGAGGAGGGCATGGCAACCCACTCCAGTATTCTTGCCTGGAGAATCTCCGTGGAGAGAGGAGCCTAGCAGGCTCCAGTCCATGGGGCCGCAAACAGTAGGACACAACTGAGCAACTAAGCACCCAAATATATTTTTATGTACGTTTAAATAATATGTTTAAGTATGAAAATAACTTCCTAATATTCACTTGATGGACTTTTGGATTAATATATAATAGAGAATGAGAAACAAATGTGATTAAACTACACTATTACACATACATATGTAAGCTGATAACTTGAATACATCTTGATAAAGAATTGAATGTTTAAAGCACATGTTCATGAAAAAGAAAGTTCAGTGGGAAATTTAGCATTTATTGAGAACTTTTACATGTCACATCTGGTGACTTTACCTACATTATAATTGATTGGCTCTACTGAAGCAGATACCAATTCCTCTATTTTATACAGGAGGATGGAAGCTCTGTGAAATGAAGAAAGTTATTTCTGGCAATGTGGTATAGTTGTGGTGAGACAGATTTGACCTTGGCTGCTGGACTCCCATTACACAACTCAATTTCCCTCTCATGTGGGAATTTGACTTAACTTTTATGACTTACAATGTTACTTTTAATTTTCACGTTATGGTCTTGCAAGAAAACTCAGTGGACCAGTCTGACTTAAGATAGGGTTGCAAAGCATCAGGACATATGTAAATGATATAATTAAATTTGTTTTCTCCTTTTGGGGACAGTTGGATTAACAATGGTGTACTTTTGTCAAATATTTGTATAACTAATAGACATCTATTTCAAATGTTAACAATGACTAGTTAACATTGCTTGGTCTACCTAGAAGTATTTTGAGATGCTGTAATGAATGAACAAACAATTTTTTAAAGCCTTAACTTATTTATACAAGTTATGTGTGTGTGTGTGTGTGTGTTAGTTGCTCATTGTGTCCAACTCTTTATGACTCCATGGACGGCAGCCTGTCAGTCTCCTCAGTCCATGAAATTCTCCAGGCAAGAATACTGGAGTGAGTTGCCAAGCCCTTCTCCAGGGGATCTTCCCAATTCAGGGATTGAACCTGGGTCTCTCGCATTGCTGGCAGATTCTTTACCATCTGAACCACCAGGGGATTCCATATATATATATGGAATGGGATACACACACATATATATTTACTAAGCATAGTGAAAATTTAATACCAATAAATTGCTGCTGCTGCTGCTAAGTTGCTTCAGTTGTCTCCGACTCTGTGCGACCCCATAGATGGCAGGTTACCAGGCTCCCCCATCCCTGGGATTCTCCAGGCAAGAACACTGGAGTGGGTTGCCATTTCCTTCTCCAATGCATGAAAGTGAAAAGTGAAAGTGAAGTTGCTCAGTTGTGTCCAACTCTTAGCGACCCCATGGACTGCAGCCTACCAGGCTCCTCTGTCCATGGGATTTTCCAGGCAAGAGTACTGGAGTGCATTGCCATTGCCTTCTCCACCAATAAATTAAGAGGGTAATATATCTGTCTTTTATTTCTGGAGAATAATTCCTTCAACTCTATTATAAAAAGGCCATTTAGCTTTTTCCAGAAACATTACATAGACAATAGAAGATTTAAACTAATAGAGGTAACCTAGAAATTCCATGCACTCTTTCTACTATTTTCTAATTTGAGTTAATCAAATATATATGTATGTAACTCAGAAAGGAGTTTTACTATTGACTTAGCAAAGCATATATCTAAACTCTGAGTAATTTGAAATGATCTTAAATATTTATATTTAGAGAATCTTAATGGTCAGTTTAATGTCCAGTCAAGTGTAACAATAGTTCTTCTATAGCTGACAGTGAGCTGTAAACTGTTAAACAAGAGATCCTTTTGGCATTTCAATAATGGAATAAATTTATCAGTTTAAATTTAGGTGAAGAAGCTCTTGTTTCCCTGCAACATTCTTTTCAAAAAATCGTATTTTGGATCCAAATAATAGTCATTTGTTTCATTCACATATGACACTAATTTGTGTGGTTTGTGGATTATATCCTAAAATCCCAAACCCCTCATCAATAACTTTTCAACACCTCAAGCATCACTAATAGTGTAGGTTGTCTAAAGGGAAAAATAAAAATTGCTGTATAAACAATAGGTTGTATCAGTTTATATTGGCACCCTTCATGGGAGGTGATTATTGCTAAGAGAACCTTAGTGGTGAGAGGCAGATAAATGTGTACAGAAGTGCCTATCCTTAAAAGAAGCAAGGTCAGAAATGCTATATTATGTCTAATTAGATAACTGTACATTTTTTTAATGCCACTAATTAGTCTCTTTCCTTTGTAACATTCTCATTAGATCATATAAGATGCTTGGCCATCCTACCAGAAGAGTTCCTATATATACAGGTCTTGCTTTTCATTTATGTTCAAATTTCAAAGATTACAGCAAAATGATTGAAGTTCTGCTTTGATGCTTACTTAAAACAAGAAGGTTCCACATGGTTATGAGATTTTCAGTGCTAATTATTTGTTGAAAAATGATTAATGCCTAGCTTTTTAAATTACTTTTCTCTGAAACAGAATATGAATTTTTTATAGTTTATTTTCTGGAGAGTTCAAGAAGAATAGGTTCTCTAAGTGTATCATTTCCAAACCATGAAAGACTATGACTGTGTTAGTTTCTATTGCTAGGTAACAAGGAATTCACAAATTAGGGCTAAAAAACAATACAGTTACGTAGGTAAAGAATCACATTTGTGGCCTGATAGTTCTCTGCTCAAAGTATCACAAGACTGAAATCAAGGTGTCTGATGGTATGAGTTCACATATGGAAACCCTGGGGAAAAATTTCTCCCCAGTTCATTCTGGTTGTATCAGAATTTAGTTCTGTGCAACTAGAGGATTGAGATTACTTCTTCCTCGATGCCAGTCAGATGGGGGATATTTTGCATTCCTAGAAGCTGCCTACACCTTCTGCCACATGCCCCTCTCCATCTTCAGGACAGTAACAGAACACTGAATCCTTCTTTGGCTTCAAATCAATGGCTTTGTCTTCTGTTCCCAGCTGAAAAAAGTCTTTACTTTTAAAGGGCTTATGTAATTTGGTCAGGTCACCTGCATTACCTCCCCACCTTAAGGTCAGCTGTTTCATAACATAACCAGATCACAGGAGTAAAATCCATCATCTTCATAGCCTCATGTATTGCGCAGCACCAAGTGCAACAAAGGGATGGAAATCTTACTTCTGAGAATGAGTCACAGAGCTTCTCAACTTCCACAGCTTCTTAAAAATGAGGCTTTATAATGATGCCATTTTAAAGATAAATCACCAGTGTGAGTCATTCATAAAATATATCAGTTTTGAAACTCTTTAAAAACTCCAACATGGAGTAACATGGAAATTTACAATACCATATGTAAAATAGATACCTAATGGGAATTTGCCATTTTGCTCAGGGAACACAAACAGGGGCTCTGCAACAATCTAGAAGTGTGGGATGGGGAGAGAGATGGGGGGAAGTTCTGAGAGGGAGGGGACATAGGTGTACCTATGGCTGATTCATGCTGATGTTTGACAGAAAAATAACAAAATTCTGTAAGGCAATTATCCTTTAATTAAAAGATAAGTAAATTTTTAAAATTCCAAATGGAGATGATGATGTGTGTGTGTGTGTATTCCACCTATATCTTTATGAGAATTTTTAATCATTGTGCAAAAAACACATAGTTTTGGGACTTCCCTGGTGGTCCAGTGCTTAAAATTTCACATTTCCACTGCACGAGTCTCAAGTTTGATCCCTGGTTGGGGAACTAAGATACAGCATGTTATGGGGTGTGGCCAAAAATATTGAATATAAAAGATTAAAAAACTTAAAAAGCAGGACATAATGTTAAAGATAAAATAAAGACCAAAACAAAAAGTGCACATTTGTTCTGTCTTCTTAACACTTTTTAACACATTTTTAACTGAATGCTTCAATGAAAGAAAATCAAACAAAAAAAATAATAACATACTCTATTTTTTCCACTCTGGTAGGCTTTTTTGTAAGAATATATGTGGTGATCCTATAAGATAATAAATAGAATTCTTAAATTAAAAAGCAAAAAGAAAAAAAATTTTTTTTCTTTTTGCTTTTTAATTTAAGAACTCTATTTACTATCTGACTTTACAAGCCATTAAATAATACATGTAAACCCATGGTGTATTCATATCAATGTATGGCAAAAACCACTACAATATTCTAAAGTAATTAGCCTCCAACTAAAATAAATAAATTAAAAAAAAAAAAAGAATTAGTCTAAGAAAAAAAAAAATAATAATAATAGGGACCATGACAAAGCTTTGGGTCAAAGACTTTTCCAGTCTAACAGGAAGCTCCAGACAATGACTGGCAATTAAAGATGTCCTGTGTTGGGTAGAAATGTCTAGGCTCCTGTCTTAAGTCCTTACTCTACCATTGGTTGAGGGCCAACCAAGGAGGGTATGACTTTAGTTCAAAAAATGAGGCAGACTATTTAGTTTGTAATAGCTGGAAACTGTCAGCTAATCCCAATCCATAACAAGACTTCCGAGAGGGACGAGATCTCAGTCTGTGCCATAATCATAGAACAAAAGTCTAACTTCCATGTACAGTGTTTACCCTAAGGCTATTTTCATAAAAGCTTTGGGACAAGAATGTAATGAGATCTGTGAAAACAGAGGCATGATCATAAGATATACATCTGATTGTTATAGATTTTTTTTTTTTGGTATCACCAATAAATATTTTCTTTAGGATCAAGAGAAAATCAATACTTTAGTAAATAAAAGAGAAGCTGGTATATTCGGCCATGCTACATTGTGAGGAAGGTGGAAAGAAGTCCTGGATCAATAGGAAAAGAAAAAAAGTTGACTTCCATTGTACCAATACAAACATGTACTTAATGGATATCAGGTAAGGCTACAAGGAATTCAGATGTACCGTGATGTTACTGGTCAATAGAAGAGATGGAGATAGTTTTTCACATCCCACTGAAAGCTGAATAATATTTGGGACTAGGAAATGGACTCTATTAGGTGTTCAAGACAACCTGAACACTGAACCAGCTTACAGCTACATAGACACTTAGAAAAGTAGTTATAAGAAGGTTGTACAAAAATTGTGAAATGACAAGGCCGATGTAATATAATCATGTTCTCTCTGTCAGAAGGAATATTGTTAGCATGGGGAGAATTATTTGAATGGAAAAATTTCACAACTGGCATTGGGAACCTCTATCTCCTTAATACAGAGGATATGAGTGCCTATGTACATTTCCTTTAATTACTCTAAGATTCACAGAAGTCCAAGAGAATAATGAAGGGGCCTCAACTAAATCATCATTGTTACCTGTGTTTGAACTGCCAGAGTTTGCTCAAAGAATATTTATAGATTAAATAGTTCTGGAATTTGTAAGCTGTTCTGACCTTTATTCATTCTGGTTTATGTTGGACTTAATTTTATCTATAAAATAAAGCTCGCTACAGTTGAATTACTAGGAAGACAATGACCAGAAAGATTACTTACCTATAACAAGAAGAAAAGAAGGATTTGGAAAACTAATGGTTTAAAATTCTTGTGTATTAACAAGCTTTAGAAGAGACTGTTTCATCACAGATCTCGAGGTATGATGTCAGGCATAACAGATTGGCAAATTTAAAGTGGCAGATAACAACAAAGTAAGAATTCCCCAGTGATCTCATGCAATTTCTGAGAGCACTAGGGAGTTAGCTAACGACCTCACTTACACCTCATAAACTGAGACCTCAGTTTCACCCCTGCTGATTCCCTTGCTCTTGTTTCTATTTTCTTTAATTGGAAAGTCAAGTAGCGACACTGACTGTGGAGGGAGTCCAAGATGCATAAACTGCTCTTCAAAACCCAAAACAAAACAATGAAAAAACCCTAGAGTTTGTTCAAGTCTCTTTAACCTGTATTTGATATATTTGTAGAAAAATAAGATTAGGGTAATTATTTAAGGCAGAAAATATTTCACATTACACAATTCACAACTATCTTTGCACAGAAGCAATTGACACTGAAGGATAAGTTAGGGAAGTATATTTTTAGACACCATAGGAGAGAGATGGGGTGAAGTCACTTTCCACCAATAAATTAGACAGGTAGGGCTCAGCTACTGCCAAGCAAATAGAGTGATCAACATCTGTGGGAAGGAAAGATGATGTGTGGGGAGTGTGGGTGGATGATATTGAGAGTCGGAAAGAAAGACAGGGCAAGGCCAACACATCAATCCACACAACGGAAGCCATTTCCCTGAGTGCTAAACTGGGAATATGAGCCCCTCCTCTCCCACCATCTTTTTTTTTTTTTTTTTTTTTTTTTTTCTTTAAAGAAAATTCTCACTTCTGGATCTTTAAGGAAAAGAAATGTGAATGCAGTACTTAAGGAAACCTAGTAAGTGAAATGGCTTTAGACATACACATAAAAACAAAATTCAGGAAAGAAGAAATCAATGAATGATTTGGACAAGAGGTTCTATTGTCTTTTTCAGAAAGAATGGACAAAATAGATTTTGCAGAGGAGGTAGGGACAATACTAACCCTAAAGTGAGGACAGAGAATTCTAACAAGCAGAGAATAAGGGAATAGTGAGTGTGGTGAACGGAATAATGACCTTCCCTAAATGTTGGGCTTCACTGGTGGCTCAGACAGTAAAGAATCTGCCTGTCATATGGGAGACCTGGGTTCTATCTCTGGGTCGGGAAGATCCCCTGGAGAAGGGAATGGCAACCCACTACAGTATTCTTGTCTGGAGAATTCCATGAACAGAGGAGGCTGGCAGGCTACAGTCCATGGGGTTGTAAGGAGTAGGACATGACTGAGAGACTAACACTTTCACTTTACTTTTACTTTCAAAACATCCATATCCTAATCTCCTAGTTAACAGATTTCATGTTTATACTGAGTGTTACATTTGCTTACATATGTAAATACCTACTTCTACCCCAATCCAGCCATGTGCAAATAGTAGATATAAGCTCTCCAAACTTTGGTTTCTTATCAAGTTCCCAAGTCAGTATTTGAACCTAGGTGTGTGTGACTTCCAATCTTATCACTTTGCTGTCTTATTACCTTTATTGAATGTGCCATTCCCTGTATTATCAATAAATACTTAAATGATCTGGTTTGTTCTTCACTATACATTTACACATTGTAAAAGACCCTGATGCTGGGAGGGATTGGGGGCAGGAGGAGAAGGGGACGACAGAGGATGAGATGGCTGGATGGCATCACCAACTCGATGGGCATGTGTTTGAGTAAACTCCAGGAGTTGGTGATGGACAGGGAGGCCTGGCATGCTGCGATTCATGGGGTCTCAGAGTCGGACACGACTGAGCGACTGAACTGAACTGAACTGAATACATTTACAGCCATACATGGTTCATTTGCGGTCAGAGACTAACTGCACCCTCTGAGGGAATTAGATTATTAAACTTGACAATCTACTTTGATATACAAGACTTTGGTGATGTTCTTTTCTCAGAAAAGTCGTTTCTCTCATTTCACCAGAATCTTAAAAGACTTCCGTCTTTCAAAAGATTTTTTTAAAAAAATTATATAACACCTTTATCTTATGTGTAGAAGAGAAATGCAATAATTTATCTGGGTCATATAACACATTAGTGGTAAATCTGTAAAAGAGTCAGAGTTCCCTAAATCACTCTTTGGTTGTCTCTTCATTTTGTGGTATCAGTATGCTGCAATGTATTAAATAAATTCAGATGTCTAGAAAGTACCAAGGTTGAGAGGCTGGAAGGAAAAAGAGCACAAATGACATTTTCTCTTGATATTTTCCTTGCACAAGGTCTTGGAGAACAAACCTGTCACCTTTACTCAGCTCCAAAGCAGCCTTCATTTTACATTCAATGCGTGTTCAGTAACAAATTCAGAAAGAGGAAGCGATTAATGATATTTCTGTTAGTGACACAACTCTGCATCCGTCTCTTTCTGAAAAAGTGTTTCCTCTTCTACAGAGTTGATGGTTGAGGTTAAGCTAGGCAATCTCCAAAACTCTGTTATCTGAAATATCTTTGTACTATGGACCACAGCTCTCAGAAAATATTGAAACATTTGAAGAACAGGTGCATTTCTGATCAACCAGACTCAGACATAACCACTGGGTCTAGCTGTACCAAAATATCCAGCCCATTGCAAAATAGATTTAGGAGAATCAAATGAGATGGAAAGAATGACTCCCCAGGAAGAAAGTCAACTGTCTAAAATCTATACTATCAGTATCTCTCTCTTTGGAATGAAATGACTTCAACACTTTGAGTTGAGCGTTGTTTATTCATAATGTTGCTATAGTGTTCTTTTATTTGTCTATCCAATTTGAAGAGTTAAATCCCTTGTTTTAGAAAGATGGAACCAAATATCAAAAGTCACAAAAAATGTTTTTTCTGCAATATGACGATTTCCACTGGCAATCAGGTATTTTATATTTTGCCATGTTTACGAGTATTTCAGTTCACATACAGACTAATCTATCACATTAATGTTAATAATGCTTGTGCAACTGAAGTGTAGTCATGTAGGTTGTCCTTGGCTTGTAGACACAACTTTCTGTGAAGGTACGTCTAGTACTGACTGTGGAATTCTGAGCTCTTCAAAATGATTAGGTGTCATTCTAATGAAAATATAAACATCAGTGCAGCATAAAATTTTATGTATATTCATTTTAAAAACCCTCTGGTCCTAGAGTGGCACAACATAAAGGAAAAGATTCCTCATACAAGAACAACACAATTCTCAGAAATTACATGAAATTGAAAAGGACTTTCAGTAAAACAGATGGCTGCAGAAGCAGCTGTGTGAATATCATTTCTGAAGTGTGTTAGACACATATGTGGATGGGAATGTGGAGTGTGTAGAGGGAAGAATTGTGACTGCAGGTGAGAATAAGAAATTGATGGAATCTGGGATTTTCTACCATGAGGTTAAAACATGAGCGTCAGAGATTTATTTACTTTCAAGTACCTTCCTAAGCACAAAATGAAGGGGAGACTTTACTCCTTTAAAAACAACTTCTAAAATACACTATAATACCATTCCTTTAACTATTTATCTGAAAGCATTGTGTTGTCCAGATAATTTTGGAGTCCTGGTTTGTGATGGCTAAATTTATGATTCAATTTGACCAAGTCAGGGTGCCCTGAAAATGACTTAAATGTTATTTCTGGATGCATCAGTGTGGATGTTCTGCCAGATCCTCCTTGTGCTGGATTATTGGCTTTATTCTGCCTTCTGACTTGGACAGGAACTAGACCATCAGCTCCCCTAATCTGGACTTCTTTGACTCCGTAATCATGTGACCCATTACATCTTATAATGAACCTCTTTATATAACATATAATATACACAACACATATGTATATGTGTATGTGTGTGTATGAAAGTGTTAGCTGCTCAATCATGACCAACTCTTTGTGATCTCAGGGATTGTAGCCTGTCAGGCTCCTCTGTCCATGAAATTCTGCAATTAAGAATACTGGAGTGGGTTGCCATTTCCTCCTCCAGGAGATATTCCCAAACCAGGGATTGAACTCATGTCTCTTGCATTTCCTTCATTGGCAGGCAGATTCTTTACTACTAGCATCACCTGCGGAGAAGGCAAGGGCACCCCACTCCGGTACTCTTGCCTGGAAAATCCCATGGACGGCGGAGCCTGGTAGACTGCAGTCCATGGGGTCGCTACGAGTCGGACACGACTGAAGCGACTTAGCAGCAGCAGCAGCAGCACCTGGGAAGCCCAAATATATGTATATATAAATATACACAGACACATCCAATGTTTCTTTATCTTTAGAAGCACCCTAATACATGATTCAACAAGTATTCCTTCTTCTAGGGATTTTGCAGTAAATTTAGGAAATCAAATAAGCGATATAAGGTTGATTTGAATGGCCAATGAATGCAAGTACACTAATTGCATCATGTGGAAACCTTAAAATCTGTCACATGGTTGTGCATAACTCTTTTTTGTTGTTGTTGTTTTTCTACGTAAGCCATTGGACAAGCATATAGAAAGAGCTCCTGTCATGGTGGGATTTTCAGGGATGGCCAAGACTACAAGCCCCCTACCAACTCACCTTATGCACAAGGTTGAGTGAGTGAGTGAAGTCGCTCAGTCGTGTCCAACTCTTTGCGACCCCGTGGACTGTAGCCCACCAGGCTCCTCCCTCATGGGATTCTCCAGGCAGGAATACTGGAGTGGGCTGCCATTTCCTTCTCCAGGGATCTTCTCGACCCAGGGATTGAACCTGGGTCTCCCGCATTGTAGGCAGACGCTTTACCACAAGGCTAGTCAGACATAAACCTGTGCAGAGTTAGCCCAGCAAATCTGGGAGGATTTAATCCCAGGTGGTGCTAGTGGTAAAGAACCAGCCTGCCGATACAGGAGATATGAGATGTGGATTTGATCCCTAGGTCCAGAAGATCCTCTGAAGTAGGAAATGGCAACACACTCCAGTATGCTTGCCTGGATAATCCCATGGACAGAGGAGGTTGGTGGGCTCTGGTCCACAGGGTCACAAAGATTTGGACATGACTGAAGTAACTTAGCATGCACAAGCACTGCATAGAATAGCCTATGTAGACCGCTACACTCCTAGCATGCTTGAGTCGTCTATTATGTACTGACTTTTATTTATTTTTAATAATAACCATTCAGGTATTGCATTGTTCAGAGCTTTACAGATATTTGAACATAATTTTTATAAAGCAAATAAATCTTGGAAATATTAAAACTTACTGAGGGTGATAGATCAGGGCACCAAACTCAGGTTTGTCTTAAGCCTTAATTTGCCCTAATAAATACTGTGTTATTTTTGCTCTTTCTTTTGGTTTCATTTTCCAACAGGACAGAATCCTGTGGTTGAGGATCTTTTTAAAATTTGTTGTGGTTATAGTTATTTTTGTTGAGGTTTGAGATATGAAGAGTATTTAGTAACTTGACCCTCAAGGCAGTATATTAGAAAGTCACTAAGGCTTTGGCAAAGTCTTTCATAAAATCATTACGAATATAGTGGAAAGATATGGGTACAGAAAGTGCAGAAAGCTAAATGCACAACGGTTTACAAAGTGTGTGCCCAAAAGTTGCTAGTCTACAACTTTCTACCTGGTGAAGTACATGAGCTTTAGTGTCAAACACCCTGAGGCTGGGGAAAATGACCATTTCTCTGTATATCCATTTCTTAGTTTGCACAATGGGAAACTGTAACTAACATGTCTATAGGTTGTGAGGATTAAATAAGATAATGTAGGAAAATTATTCAGCCCGGCAGGCAATACACTTTCAATTCTAAAATTTTATATATATATATATATTATACATATATATACATATATATATAAAACCTTCAAATTCTAAAATTATAGCCTAGAAGGAAGAAAAGAGGAGGAACAAGGTAGAAGAGGGGGAGGAGCCAAAGCTCCATCACTGGAACTGCCTTTTTCAAAGCTCTTAAATGACTAGATAGGACCCTCGAAGTGAGACACATTATTTTGAGATGATTCCCAAATATGCACACATGCAATTTTTAAAAACATTTCTCTATGTATTCAACTTAATAAGGATCAAAAGGAGGCATGGCTCAGAAAAACAAAAAGAAAGCATAACAAAACCAAGTGAAAACAAGAACTAAATATAGCATGCAGAAAGCACTGAAAAGCCCAGAGACAGGGAAACAAAGGCACTGATATTGGGCTTCTGATAGCACAACTAAAATACTGTTGTATTTGAAAGGAGCTTTGAATCATAAAGCAAGTGGGCATGTAGTGTTTTGGAATTTGTCATGAAGAAGGAACTAGAGATGTTTAATTTCCAAATATATTGAGAAAAGCTTCGAATTGGGCATGAATGTGGTCTTTCAAAGCATAAAAGAGACCCTGAAGAAAAGATTCTATTTCTAGCTACAATGAACAAAAACATTTAGGAAAGTTGTTTACTGCTCATTCAAAGGGAAGATTTCTTCAATGTTGTTGTTCAGTCACTAACTCATGTCCAACTCTCTGTGACCCCATGGACTGCAGCACACCAAGCTTCTCTGTCCTTCACTATCTTCTTGAATCTGCTCAAAATCATGTGCACTGAGTCAGTGATGCCATCCAACTATCTCATCCTCTGTCATTCCCTTCTGCTCCTACCCTCAACCTTTCCCAGCATCAGGGTCTTTTCCAGTGAGTCAGCTCCTCACATCAAGCAGCCAAAGTAGAGTTATGGAACCCCATGAAATACTTATCATGAAATAGGTGTCCTCATGTCATGATAAATTACTTGTCAAGGTCAGGGTTAGCAGTTGCTCTTCTGCCCAAAAAGAGATCATTGTCCACTGGGACACTGTGCAAGTTGATCTCTAAGGATCTTTCAAACTATGAAATCACAAAAACAGCTATCTCTGTTCAACATTACTCATAAACTCAAGTATTAGCAAAACATTATGATCTAGTGTTATATATTCATTATCTCATTTGATTTATTTAAAAAGGCAATATTATCTTTTAAAACAAAGGAAAAGTGAGGTGTATAGGATGACCGGCTATGAAATGGGGAAGTTAGTATAAGAACCCAAGCAACTGGATTCTAAAATTTGGGTTTTCCAGTTAGTTTTCTTCTAAATTGTAAACAGTACATAAAACAGTGTTTCTGATGATGTCCTGAAAGCTCCCTAGCATCATAATACAGTGGTACATCATATCACTGAGTCATCCTCACATGACACACCACTGGGACATAATACACATCTCTGATTCAGTGTGCCTTAGTTATTAGTAGGGCTTCCCTGGTGGCTCAGAGGATAAAGTGTCAGCCTGCAATACAGGAGACCTGGGTTTGATCCCTGGGTTGGGAAGATCCCTTGTAGAAGGAAATGGCAACCCACTCCAGTATTCTTGCCTGGAGAATCCCATGGACAGAGGAGCCTAGTGGGCTACAGTCGACCGGGTCA
Organism: Dama dama; assembly: GCF_033118175.1. Lineage (NCBI taxonomy): Eukaryota > Metazoa > Chordata > Mammalia > Artiodactyla > Cervidae > Dama > Dama dama. The sequence continues at coordinate 59,319,061 of NC_083705.1, read as the reverse complement.
CAAAGAGTCGGACACGACTGAGCAACTTCACTTTCTTTCTTTCTTTAGTTAATAGTGTTGTATTGCCACTCTTTATATCTTTAGGAAACCCAAGTATGAGAACTTGACTTGCTAATCTGACCTAGGGTTTGGGAGACTTTGTTTTCAGTGTCCGTAGTTATGTCTCAAAGATTGCTAACATCTCATATTACATTTCTTTCCTCCAAATAAATCACTCAAATAAATAAATATAATTTGCTTTTAGCAATGACTAAGGCACATCCCCTGTGGCTCAGTGGTAAAGAATCTACCTGCAATGCAGAGGATGTGGGTTCGATCCCTGGGTTGGGACGATCCCCTGAAGGATGAATGACAGTCCACTCCAGTAATCTTGCCTGGAGAATCCCATGGACAGAGGAACCTAGTGTGCTACAGTCCATTGGGTCCCAAAGTGAAAGTGAAAGTCACTCAGTATTGTCTGACTCTTTGTGACCAGTTGGATTATATAGTCCATGGAATTCTCCAGGCCAGAATACTGGAGTGGATAGCCTTTCCCTTCTGCAGGGGATCTTCCCAACCCAGGTCTCCCTCATTGCAGGCAGATTCTTTACCAGCTGAGCCACAAGGGTCCCAAAGAGTCAGACATGACTTAAGCGACTGAGCACATATGCATGCACAAGGACTAAACACATTAGGACGTGATTTTCTTTCACCTTTCTGAGAAAGAAAAATGTACTGAATCCTCTTGGCTTATGTGATGAAAACAATGCAGATAATGTTCCTATGGAAAGGTGGAAAATGAGAATGTGAAAGTGATGGCTCCAGTGATGATATTGATGATATTGGCACTGTCTAAATGAACCTTTAAAAATTTGAAGGAACTCATTATTTTGTTTTAAACAGCAAATCTTTCTTAACTGCTGGCATAATGCTGTCATATCCTTTCTGATGAGTCAGCAGTTCCATGCCGGCACATTGAACGGCATTTTGCTGATGAAAGAGGCAGAGTAATAATTCTGTTGAACAAACCCACGTATGCAGTATAACACTTGGGAACAGATCATTTGTATTATTTAGAACTAAGGATTATAAAACATATAATCTGCTCTTGCGATTGAAACAGCAGAAAATATACTATGCATTTTAGAAATACAAATACAGATACTTAGAAATATCTGGGGTACACAGTTCTGGGGGTATCACCTGCATTTACATATGAGTGAAGTTGTGAACCAGGTTAACCAGGGTTCAAGACGCTTGAGCATACCTCACACTTCCCTGATCCAAGGCCAAGTGAGGCTTCCTCTGGCCACGATTTTTTTTTCTTTTTTTTTAGTTTTGCTTAATGATCCAGGATGAGGAGCATCCTCTTACTAAATGAAAATTAATGAAAATGAAATGAATGATAAGTGAAACTTGGGATCAAACTGAGATAAACTGATTTTCCACAAAACTCTTATTTTAACATATATTTGTTTATGTAGCAGCCTGAACATCTTTGGAGGACATGTGCTGTGACTTTCATATTTAGAACTTCGGAGGTCATGAAAGAGTTTTCAGTTACAACCCTATATAAATAATGAATGGAACAACATAACAAGGGAAAATTCTCCTGAGATTTAGATTTATTTGTGCAGCAATCTTGAAAAATGGCATACTTCAAACCAGATAAACCCAACGACTTTTTGAGAAAGGAAAATTTTGGAATCAGGAAACATTTCTTTTTTTTTCTTTCAAGTAAATAAAACATTACATGGCAGTTTATTGAACAGCATGAAACAATGGCTAATAAAATATTTAATTATCTGGAAGAATAACACATCAGACAAGATGTGATTTGAGAGTCAATCTCCTTTCAGCAAACCTTCATTCCTTTTGAACTTTTATTTCCTTTGTAAATAGAGTATTTATTAATTTAGGGTCTGGTTTCTCAACCCCAGCACTATTAACATTTTGGATTGAATAATCATTTGATGTAGGAGGCTGCAACTACATTCTAGGCTGTCTAGCAGCACCCTGGCCTTTAGTCACTAGATTCCAGAAGCCCCTCAGTCATGACAAGCAATGATGACCCCAGACTTCACCAAATGTCCCTGGGGTGGCAGGAGGCTGGTGAGTGTGTGTGTGTGTGTGTGTGTGTGTGTGTGTGTGTGTTTGCATAATTCTCCCTAGTTGATAACCACTGATTTAAGGCTATATTCCTATGAGAGCTGAGATTTCCCTTTTTCTTCTTTCCCGATTACCTTTTCCCCATTCCTTGGGTCTCCACTTTCCTTGGACTCATTTCTCCACCTTTATGGAGACTGTTAAAAAAAAAATTCTTTATAGGAATTATACAAAGGCTCCTCTTCCTCCTGCTTCCTCAGCCCCACAGTAGGACATAAAGCTTGGGGGCGGGAGTGAGGCAGCAGAGGGGAGGATGGAGACTAGAATTCCACATCACTCACCTGGTAGATAACACTTGCTCCTTGGAAGAAAATTCTATGACAAACCTAGACAGCATATTAAAAAGCAGAAACATTGCTTTGCTGACAAAGATCCATATAGTCAAAGTTATGGTTTTTTTCCCATAAAATGGGAAAGTTGGACCATAAAGAAGGCTGAGCACCAAAGAACTGACACTTGAATTGACACTTTTGAGCTATGGTGCTGGAGAAGACTCTTGGGAGTCCTTTGGATAGCAAGGAGATCAAACGAGTCATTCCTAAAGGAAATCAACCCTGAACATTCTTGAATAGAACTGATGCTGAAGCTGAAGGTCCAATACTTTGGCAACCTGATGTGAAGAGCTGACTCACTAGAAAAGACCCTGTTGTGGGAAAGATTGAGGACAGGAGGAGATGTGGGCAACAGAGGATGAGATGGTTGGATGGCATCATCAACTCAATGGACAAGTGTTTGAGCAAACTCTGGGAAATAGTGAAGGAGAGGGAATGCATGCATGCTGCAGTCCATAGGGTCGCAAAGAGTTGGACACAACTGAGACTGAACAGAAATGACTATTTTCTAATATTGTAACAGGCATTTGTAATTGGACTATGTAGAACACAGACATTAATGTCTCCATTGTAACAACAAAATAATCAGTGAGTTCCTAGGTCCATGGGTTCCCTTCTCCAGAGGCTCTTCCCAACCCAGGGATCTAACCCAGGTCTCCTGAATTGCAGGTGGATTCTTTACCAGCTGAGCCACCAGGGAAGCCCAAGAAAACTGGAGTGGATAGCCTATCCCTTCTTCAGCAGATCTTCCTGACCCAGGAATTGAACCAGAGTCTCCTGCATTGCAGGTGGGTTCTTTGGCAGCTGAGTTACCAGGGAAGCCCCTTCAAAAGTCTATTTACCAATAAATTAGTTGAGATCTCTGAATAGCAATCTCTTCAATTCTGAGACCCAGTAATTGGAATTCACATAGCACAATTTTAAATGAGGAGGTAAAACAGAAAGAGAGTTGACTTTCCTTCCCCTGATACAGTTTGAATTAAAAAAAAAATGTATATCAAAATGGCTTACCTATGATACCCATATCATTAATTCAATTCCCTGAAACTTATATTTATAGAAGTTCTCTATAATCAGTTCATGCTTATTCTCCACACATGAAAACACATTCCCTGACTGTCACCAAATTCAGAGAAATGTCAGTTACCAAGTGAATGGAGTGACATATAGATTCCCTGTTCATAATTAGTATCAGTTTAAAAGTATTAATACACGTTCGTTGACTGCATACTTTCACAGTCATTTATATTTTAAAGAGATGCTTTTTGTAGCTCAGGAGTCTGTCTCTTTGCTCTTTCTAAAAAATAGTGACACATTACGGGGCTTCCCTCATGGCTCAGATGGAAAAGAATCTGCCTGCAATGCAGAAGACTCAGATTAAGTCTCTAGGTCAGGAAGACCCCCAAGAGAAGGGAATGGCAACCCACTCCAGTATTCTTGTGTGGAGAATCCCATGGACAGAGAAGCCTGCTGGGCTACAGTCCATGGGATTACAAAGAGTCATACATGACTGAGCAACTAATATACACACATGCACACATAACACATTAAGTGCCTAGTAGATGTAAGTCAATATACCAGACATTGCAGTAATCACACAGATGATCAAGACATGAATTCATGCTGGTAGTAATTTTTGAAATTTATAGGAGGATTGCTAATATAACTACTGGAATAAAATAGGTTGGTTTGAGAACATTCTTTATTAAGCTATGCCCTGTGAATAATTATAATAGAAATGGATTGGTATGTACATCTTTTTCACCTCCTATAGACATTCTAGTGTGACTGGCCTAATTATGTGCTATTCATCCATGTATTTAGTTCTCATATGCTAATTAGGAAAAACAGACTTCAGAAGATTAGTTTAACCAGGGAGAAATGAAGCATTTAAGCATTACATGCATTTGTTAACCCTTTCCAAAAGCCCTCACAGAATCATATGGCAACTTTGCCTTGAAAATCCTCATGACTCAATTAGGAGAAAAGATTAGATGGGGGTTATATCTTCATCCCTGTAATTCAACACTATATAATATCTTTACTCTTCCCTATAATTCTGACAAGAATGTGAAATAGGATTAAATATTTTATCTGAGATGCTCAAAAACTAGCTTAAGTCACCAAATTCTGGCACTTTGTTAATATTAAAAGAATTAATTTGCCTAGACCTATTTTCTAATGAGAAATCAGATGGTATAAAAGAGCTTGCCTATTGTCTCCCTATACCTACTGTCTATGTTTTAAACTTATTTTTGCTGAATACATGGTTCCGAGAAATATAGATTATAGTTACTATACTCACTCAAAGCAAGGGGCAGTGAAAATTCCTGAGCCAATATTTTGCAGTGTGAGTAGTATGTGGTGTATATGGCAAGTGTCCTTAATGAGAAGGTATGGTTCAGGTCAGTTCGGTTGCTCAGTCGTGTCCAACTCTGCAACCTGGAGGACTGTAGCATGTCAGGCCTCCCTATCCATCACCAACTCCCAGGGTTTACTCAAACTCATGTCCATTGAGTCTGTGATGCTATCCAACTATCTCATCCTCTGTCATCCCCTTCTCTACCCGCCTTCAATCTTTCCCAGCATCAGGGTCTTTCCAATGAGTCAATTCTTCACATCAGGTGGCCAAAGTATTGGAATTTCAGCTTCAGCATCAGTCCTTCCAAGGAATATTCAGGACTGATTTCCTTTAGGACGGACTGGTCGGGTCTTCTTGCAGTCCAAGGGACTCTCAAGAGTCTCCTCCAACACCACAGTTCAAATGCATCAATTCTTTGGTGCTCAGCTTTCTTTATAGTTCAAATTCCACATCCATACATGACTAATGGAAAAACCATAGCTTTGATTTAGATGAACTTTTGTTGGTAAAGTAATGTCTCCACTTTTTAATAAGCTGTCTATGTTGGTCATAATTTTCCTCTAAGGAGTGTCTTTTATTTCATGGCTGCAATCACCATCTGCAGTGATTTTGGAGCCCCAAAAAATAAAGTCAGCCACTGTTTCCACGGTTTCCCCATCTATTTTCCAAGAAGTGACAGGGTCAGATGCCATGATCTTAGTTTTCTGAATGTTGAGTTTTAAGCCAACTTTTTCACTCTCTCACTTTTATCAAGAGGCTCTGTAGGTCTTTTCTTTCTGCCATAAGGGTGGTGTCATCTGAGGTTATTGATATTTCTCCTGGCAATCTTGATTCCAGTTTGTGCTTCACCCAGCCTAGTGTTTCTCATGATATACTCTGCATATAAGTTAAATAAGCAGGGTGACAATATACAGCCTTGATGTACTCCTTACCCAATTTGGAACCAGTCTGTTCCAAATTGGAACCATGTCCAGTTCTGTTACCTCCTGACCTGCATGCAAACTTCTCAAGAGGCAAATCAGGTGGTCTGGTATTCCCATCTCTTGAAGAATTTTCCATAGTTTGTTGTGATCCACACAGTCAAAGGCTTTGGAATAATCAGTAAAACAGAAATAGATTTTTTTTTTCTGGAACTTTCTTGTTTTTTTTTATGACCCAACAGATGTTGGCAACTTGATCTCTGGTTCCTCTACCTTTTCTAAATTCAGCTGAATGTCTGGAAATTCACAGTTCATGTACTGTTGAAGCCTGGTTTGGATAATTTTGAGCATTACTTTACTTGTGTGAGATGAGTGTAATTTTGTGGCAGTTTGAGCATTCTTTGTCATTGCCTTTCTTTGGGATTGGAGTGAAAACACATTTTCCAGTCCTGTGGCCACTGCTGAGTTTTCCAGATTTGCTGGTATACTGAGTGCAGCACTTTCACAGCATCTTCTTTTAGGATTTGAAATAGCTCAACTAGAATTCCATCACCTTCACTAGCTTTGTTTATAGTGATGCTTCCTAAGGTCAGCTTGACTTCACATTCTAGGATGTCTGACTCTAGGTGAGAGCCAGACATACCATCATGATTTCATGGGGTCATAAAGATGATTTTTATAGGTCTTCTTTGTATTCTTCTTAATCTCTTCTGCTTCTGTTAGGTCCACAACATTTCTGTCCTTTATAATGCCCATCTTAGCATGAAATGTTCCCTTGGTATCTCTAATTCTCTTGAAGAGATCTCTAGTCTTTCACATTCTACTTTTTTCCCTCTATTTCTGTGCATTAATCACTGAAAAAGGCTTTCTTATCTCTCTTTGATATTCTTTGGAACTGTGCATTCAAATGGGTATATCTCTCCTTCTCTCCTTTGCCTTTAGCTTCTCTTCTTTTAACATCTATTTATAAGTCCTCCTCAGACAACCATTTTGCTTTTCTGCATCCTTTTTCTTGGGGATGGTCTTAATTCTTGTCTCCTGTACAGTGTTATGAACCTCCATCCATATTTCTTCGGGTACTCTATTAGATCTAATTCCTTGAATCTATTTGTCACGTCTACTGTATAATTGTAAGGGATTTGATTTAGGTCATACCTGAATGGTCTAGTGATTTCCCCCACTTTCTTCAATTTAAGTCTGAGTTTGGCAATAAGGAGTTCATGATCTGAGCCATTGTCAGGTCCTGCTCTTGTTTTTTCTGACTGCATAGAGCTTCTCCATCTTTGGCTGCAAAAAATATAATCAATCTGATTTTGGTAGTGGCCATCTGGTGATGTCTATTTGTAGAGTCTTCTCCTGTGTTTTGGAAGAGGGCATTTGCTATGACCCGTGTGTTCTCTTGGCAGAACTCTATTAGCCTATGCCCTGCTTCATTCTGTTCGCCAAGACCAAATTTGCCTGTGACTCCAGGTATTTCTTGATGTCCTACTTTTGGATTCCAGTCCCCATAATGAAAAGGACATCTTTTTTGGGGTGTTAGTTATAGAAGGTATAGTAGGTCTTCATAGAACCATTCAACTTCAGCTTCTTCAACGTAACTGATTGGGGCATAGACTTGAATTACTTTGATACTGAATGGTTTGCCTTGGAAATGAGCAGAGATCATTTTGTTGTTTTTGAGATTGCATCCAAGTACTGCATTTCAGACTCTTTTGTTGACTATCATGGCTGCTCCATTTCTTCTAAGGGATTCTTGTCCACAATAGTATATATAATAGTCATCTGAATTAAATTCACCCATTCCAGTCCATTTTAGTTTGCTGATTCCTAAAATGTCAACGTTCACTCTTGCAATCTCCTGTTTGACCACTTCCAATTTGCCTTGATTCATGGACCTAACATTCCAGGTTCCTTTCCAATATTGCTCTTTACAGCACTGGACTTTGCTTCTATCACCAGTCAAATCCACAACTGGGTGTTGTTTTTGCTTTGGCTCTGTCTTCATTTTCCTGGAGTTATTTCTCCACTGATCTCCAGTAGCATATTGAGCACCTACCAACCTGGGGAGTTCATCTTTCAGTGTTCTATTTTTTTTGCCCTTTCATACTGTTCATGGGGTTCTCAAGGCAAGAACACTGAAGTGGCTTGCCATTCCCTTCTCCAGTGGACCACATTTTGTCAGAACTCTCCACCATGACCTGTCCATCTTGGGTGTGGTATCTTTCCGTCAATCTTTCTTAGACGCCTGTACACAACCAACCACTATTGGTCTATAGCTTTTAAATTTCTAAGCCCATGAGTAAAAGGTGTAGGCAGGGAATCAGAACATGTTCGAGGACTCCTTGCAGCACCATGCCAGCTTGGGACTGATTAACTAAAGTTAGTTTTTTTTTTTACTGGTGAGATTTTACTTGTTTCTTCAAGTTATGTGCTGTGCTTAGTTTGCTCAATTGTGTTGAACTCTTTGTGACCCCATGGACTGTAGCCCTGCCAGGCTCCTCTGTCCATGAGGATCCTCATGGAATACTAGAGTAGGTTGCCATGCCCTCCTCCAGGGCATCTTCCCAGCCCAGGGGTTGAACCCAATTCTCCCACATTGCAGGTGGATTCTTTACCAGCTGCGTCACTATATGTAATCATAAACAATACAGGAAGTTCAGTCATGAAAGAAGTAGGAATATGAGAAACAATCACATAAAATTTTAAGAATTGTCTTTGGTTTAAGGTTACAAATCTTCCTCTGGAGTGGGGAACATGCACATGTCAAGGTGCAAGGGTTTTTATTATTCAGTTGCTCAGTTGTGTCTAACTCTTTGCGACCCCAAGGACTGTAGCATGCCAGGCTTCTCTGTCTCCCAGAGTTTGTTTAAACTCATGTCTACTGAGACAATGATGCCATCCAACCATCTCATCCTCCATCACCTCCTTCTCCTCCTGCCCTCAATCTTTCCTCACATCGGTGTCTTTTCTAATGAGTTGGCTCGTCATATAAGGCAGCCAAAGTATTGGAGCTTCAGTTTAATGCCACCTGTATGCCTGTGCTCATTGACTTGAGTGATTGGTCTGAAAATGCTGACATAATACCTATGAGTGCAACAAATTGATAAAGCCTAAATATTTATTAATGCTAAATGTTAGCTGTGGAATTTATGTTTAGTCAAGTTTTTTTCTAATACCCTGAAATCCTTTAACACAGATAAAATAATCCTCATCCTATAGATAAAGCAAAGGGTAAAGTTTTGAGTTAGCTGCCAAATAATGAGACAATAAAGTAAAGTGAATGTTGCTCAGTGGTGTCTGTCTTTTTCATAGTCTTTGGGATTCCCCAAACAGAATATTGGAGTGGGTAACCTTTCCCTTCTCCAGGGGATCTTCCCAACCCAGGGATCGAACTGAGGTCTCCCACATTGCAGGAGGATTCTTTATCAGCTGAGCCACAAGGGAAACCCAATGAGACAATGTGAGTACCTTAAATTCACTGAATACTCCTGAAATTTCCTTCTCTGCTAGCCAACACTAATGTTCATGATGTCATTAATATTTGTTCCATTTATACATGTTGTGATCACTTCAGAGTGGAAAACATTATGATCCACCTTTTTTTGAGAAGAGGAAACTATTCCTTAGCAAAGGTAAATTGGTGGGCTAGATTCATAGGTGCAGCTAAATATGGAGCTAGAAGTCGAGGCATATAACATGATTTCACACAATATTGGAGAAGGAAATGGCAACCCACTCCAGTATTCTTGCCTGGAGAATCCCAGGGATGGAGGAGCCTGGTGGGCTGTCGTCTGTGGGGTTGCACAGAGTCGGACATGACTGTAATGGCTTAGTAGCAGCACACAATATTATCTTGATCTCTTCCAGATCCACTTCCCTTCTCCTCCCTCCCTTTACTCCTCATCCTATCCTCACAAAGTCATGAGCAGATATTGATGGATTAGTCTACTCTAGATAGTTTCTCTCCTCTATTTTACAACATACTCCAGATACTATCTGTTTTACTAAAAAAAGATATATTTTAATATTCACTCATTTTCTTATTACACATTTTCTTCAATCTTTTTCATTCTTTCATAGTGTGCAGTTGTTACCCAAGACCCTTTTGGGATAGACTGTCCAGATTTTCTCTATCAGAATTACCCCATCCCCTATGATAAATGTCTTTAACATCAGACTTCAGTATTGTGTGTGTTAGTCACTCAGTTGTGTCTGACTCTTTGCAATCCCATGGGCTGAAGCTCACCAGGTTTGTCTGTTCATGGAATTCTCCAGACAAGAATACTGGAGTATGTTGTGATTCCTTTCTCCAGGGGATCATCCCAACCTAGGGATCAAACCTGGGTCTCCCCCATGGCAGTCAGATTCTTTACCATCTGAGCCACCAGGGAAGCCCGCAATATTACTCTATCATTGTTATAATTAGCAGCTGGTTAACTCAGGTCATGGTAATAAGACTTTCTGGACATTTTAAGAAGGACTTTAACAAAACACTTCACTGAAGCTCAAAGAAGTCAAATGTACCTGCTAACAATTTAAGTCACCATGCCTAGTTATTGATGGAGCAACAATCATTTTTGGTTATTGGGATTTTCAGGGCCCTTCAAGTCATGCAACATCAGTGTCGGTCCATGTGTCACATACAGGCCTCACCAGACATGAAAAATATAACAGCAAATACTTCATAGAGCAGACCAAATCTACCTGTATGATTGTTTGAAATTCCAATTCAAATGTGCAATAGCAATGATGATAAGACTGTATTTAAGTCAAGGGATAGCTGTTTTGCCCAAGACATAGCCACTGTATATTTAAAAGGAGTTAATGTCATGCAAAAATAGGAAACAATTTATATGACTGCAGATTATTTAATATCTAGATTTCACTGTACTTATGCTCATCAAGATGATTGATTATTTTCTATTAGGCACTTCTTAATTTATCTGTCCTAATCACATCAATAGTTCCTGTTAGTAAATAACATTATGAAAAGGGACATTAAATTCCTTCCTGTACAAACCAACATAAAGGTATTATAAGTTTAAATGTGATGTCATATTTAGTTCAATCATCTTCCTCAAAACTAAAAATACTTTGCAGCGTTTGCAAAATTATTGAACACTCCTGTGTAACCTGCAAGCTCTAAGCAATTCAATTCTCACTTTCTCTAGTTTATCTCTAGAAGGAATCACAAAAATGACTCTTTTTAAATTAATTTAACAGATAATTAGTGAGATAGCATCTAATGCCAGAGAATCAACTTTGCAGAGTTTAGGAGAGGAATAAAACTAATATATAAACACAAATATGTACTATGTAAAAATTATATAATCATATGCTCTGAAGAATCACACAATTCTGTAGGTATCATGAAGAAAATAATGAAAGACTGAGTAAATATTGAGGGCTAGCTGAGGGTGATGCTATTTAGATAATTTTGTAAATATCACCTCATGTAAGTAGAATACATTTAAACAGAGCCATTTAAAAAGCAAAGAAGTCAGTACGTAGGAAAGAACAATTATGCCAGACCACCAAAAAGAACAGAGAAGGAAATGGCAACTCACTCCAGTACTCTTGCCTAGAAAATTCCACGGATGGAGGAGCCTGGTAGGCTACAGTTCATGAGGTCGCAAATAGTCAGACATGACTGAGTGACTTCACTTTCTTTCTTTCTATAGTTCCCTTTGGAGGAGGAAATGGCAGCCCACTCCAGTGTTCTTTCCTGGAGAATCCAATGGACGGAGGGGCCTGGTGGGCTACAGTCTATGGAGTTGCAGAGTTGGACACGACTAAGCAGCTAACCTGCACACACACACACACACACACACACCAAAAAGAAGCGTGAAACCCTAAGGCAGAGTCACCCTTAATATCTTTATGGAAAATCAAAGAGGCCAGGGTGGCTGGAGGAGGAATGCTGACCAGGAGGTTAAAAGATATCGCATAGGTTCTAGGCCATTGTAGACCACTTAAGAACACTGGCTTTGATTATGTGTACAATGAAAATGAATTTGACAGTGCTGAACAAAGGAGGGGTGTGATTTTATTTAAATTTTTAAAAGGTTCACTATGGCAACTGTTTGTATACTAGACTATTGAAGGGAGAGGGTAGATGGGTTCGGATGCTATTTTAAAAGCCCAAGTTAGGCATTATGGTGGCTAGAATTTAAAGGAAAGCTGTAGCAATATCAAAGAGTAGCAATATTAAAAATATTTTGAAGATAAAGCCCATGGAATTTGTTAATAGATTAATGTGATGGTTGAAAGCAATACAGAAACTCAGGATGACATAGATTTAATAACTAGAACAAAGTTTTCTCTTCCAGAATTGCCCCACCCTCTGCTATAAACATTGTTAACATCATACTTTGCTATTGTTCTAAATCAACACTGTGTTATAAACATATTGCATTTACTGAGATGAAAACCACAGAAAATGTCTATTGGGCATGGATGGGGAAAATAATTAAGTTTGGGTATATTAATTTTGACCTCTCAGTGGAGATATCTAAGATGACTGACGCATTTGAGCCCATAGCTGAGGGGGTGGAGTGGGTCAGACATAAAGATCAGCAAGTATTTGGAAACCAAATACTGATAAAGGTGGCACATATCAAAGGCGATATGTGATAGAGACTGAGAGAAAAAAAAAATCAAGGATGGGGAATCAACAAGTATGCCAAAGGTTGTTAAATGTCAAAGACGGTAATGATAAAGAACTGATTGTTGTTTCACAGTGCATTTCTAGAGCAATTTTGCTAGAATTCTTGTAAAGAAATCTGATTGGTGTTTGTTCAAAAAGACTAGGAAAAGATAGATCACAGGGAGGAAACATTCAAAGGATACTGCAATGAGGAACAGTAGAAGAAAAAAATTGAACAGGATATATAAAGAACAAAAGTTTTTAAAAAGTAGGTATGACCACATATTTATACATTAAGGAGAATAATCTCTAGAAAAGCAAATCAAAAAGGAAGAGACCAAAGTAAGAAGGGCTTAGAATCAGAAAACATTGTGTTTAACAAATGAAACAAAAAATGGCAGAGGGATACATGCAAATGCATGCATGCTGATACATATTGTAATAAAAATGATCTGATGAACATCCACAAATCCATAAGGGAAAACAATTCACCAGAAATATGTGTTTTGCATAGGAAATACTAAATAGCTAATAAATACAAGAAAATTTGTTACTTGAACTCTAAAGCACTTTAGCACTCTTTTCATTATTAACTATAAGAATAGACAATGCTATAATTGAAAGATAGTTAGGGAATCCTTGAAAGATGAGAGAAATATTATGCTTTTAAATTGCACAGTTAACTGGAACACATGTTGGAAACAAAGGTTTACAGTCTTATTAACCCAAATTCAGTGTAATTTAAAATAGAATTGTAGCATTCAAGTGAGCAAATGTTTGCTTTCAGACAGTCTATTGTTAAAGTTTGAAAAGTGCAGTCTCTTCAAACTGATTCTGAGTCTGCTCTTAATACAGAAAAGCAATTAGGAAGCAGAGTATTAGCAAGTATCACTCAGTAAATAAATATTTACTGTCAACTTTACAGATGTGAAAAATCCTGTTTCCACATATAGTTCTAATTGAATTTAAACAGCTTCTTAAGTATTCTATTAAATCTCTGGTACTCTTTGAACAAACCGCAATGGTACATTATATTTTTAAGCTTTAAAAATCATTAAATGCAGTTTAGGATATTCATTACCTAAAACTAAAAATATTTAGTGAGACTTTGTTCCAGGGTCTCCCTCAGCATTAAGACATTTCAGTGTATAATTTACAAAATAATTTTCAACACTGTGGGCAGTCAAAACTTGCACACTAGTAATTTTGCTTTTACTGTAATTAAAAAGAATTCCATATATTTTTAATATTTTATAGTCATTGTTGAGAAATTTTCATCTGAAGACATGTTTTTTACTTAACCCTTTTCTAAAAAATAATTCCTGAAGTAACTGGATGTGATAGAAACAAATAATAAGATATAAATTCATCTTCTTTTTAGCATCTGGAATTGTGCTTTATTTTTAGTACCTTAGTTGCTGAAGAAAGAACCAGTCGAATGAATGTTTTCTTTCTTGATGCCCTCAAAATGCTTACACATGATTTAGCATATCATAAAACAGTCTCAGAAACACAGCCCTATTAAATACCTAGGTTTTGGGGGGGGGGGGGAATGTGGTTTGATGACAGAACATACACACTATCTTTTTTAAGTAATAATAGTACTCAATATAAATGTTGAGTTCCCATTATGTATCTACTATTTTTATTAGATCATTATAAGTCTATCAAATTTACATTCCAATATAAGCTAAAAGCAGAGGTATTATTACCCATTTTTCAGATTTGGAATCTGAGTCTGAGAGTTTAAGTAGCTTGTCAAGAACTTCCAGGAAGTAATTAAATGATTAAGCTAGGATCTAAATTTTAACTGGCTCTTTTTAGAGATTCACCTGGTTACTAATTGGTGATTAGTAGATAAGGGACATCTGGAATCACAAATTTCCACTTCTTACTGTTTATCTAGTATATACAACTAGTTGTCTAGTATATACAACTTAAATAAATCTGATTTATCATCTTACATGGAATACTTAGCAATTCCTCCAAGAAGTTTTTTGGGTTTTCCCTAAGATTTAATGGAAAAAAACAAATGAACTTTTTGGTAAACCCAATAAACAGGAGCATGCTTATATATTTAGTTTTCTAAATATGGTCAGTAAGTTTTATATATTTAGTTTTCTCTTTCACCAGGTCCTTTTAAATACAAGATGAACATCAACAGAACAAAATCTCAAAGTTGATTTTAAAATAAAACATTACCTGCAATATCTGCATTGTTAAATCAAGGTATTTATATTATTTTAAAGAAAATACATGTCAAGTAGTTCATTTACTAATAAGGTGTGAAGTACTCAAAGCATTTTTAAAATTGGTATTATTTCACTGTAGCTATCTTATAAGCTGATAATCATAAAGTACATTATTCACTAAATGGCAAATACAGTACTGTGACAGGAAATAAAATGATACATATAGCTAAAAAAGCAGTAACAAGATAAAATGGAGAGAAGGATTCCTAAGAGCATGCTGGAATTAAGAGTATCCTAGAGCTAATGACCATTAGTTGGCCCAGAGTCTTGAACAAGACAAATAAGGATCCTCTTAGAACCACCAAAAGCCTTACAAAAAAAAATAAATGATTCAAACAAGAGAAATGCTAAACACAGCAAGTTTTAGAATAAGTGATGGATGCTAAAAAGTAACACCATATCCCCTGTTGATCTAAGAAGGAACTCCTTTGAGAAGACATGTTATAATCATACTAATGGATCTCAATGGACGTTAACCATACACCTGTAAACCATGGCTTAAACTTAACTCAAGAAAGAAGGGACATGTTATCAGCCTTGACATTGTGATAGGAAAGCTCTGGTTTGCCAACTTACTACAAGCAAGGGCAAAGAGAACAAAGCTGGACAGAAAGTCAGGAGGCCTGACATGCCCAGACTACAGGACATGAAGAGAAAAGTACTTCTGAGAATAAGAAAAATAAATTTCATTTCATTAAAATTATAGTTGAAAGTATAACAGGAAACACAAAAAAAATAAAGACAATGATTAAAACCGAAATGGAGGAAAAGTGAGTGTGGCATGGGAGTCAAATCCTTCCCTATCAAAACAGGAAGTAGATAAATAATAAGTTGATCAGTCAAAAATAGAAGCATATGACTGACTATTTATGGACATGAAGGTTACTAATCCTCAACCCCCAAAATAGAGAACATTTTGTTCTCTCATAAAAGTTTTAATCTCTGGGTAAATTGGGGGTTAGATATTTTTCCATATAAGGGCTACTACTGCATTTTGTCTTTGACATGTATTATTTTGATTTCTTAAAAATGTTAAATGGTTATTTTGTTGCCTAGCACTCTTTGGTCTCATCATGCTGAAGCCAAACAGCTGTGACAGTCACGGCCACTATCGAAGAACACAGATGCCACACACACACACACACACACACAATGGCAGATTATTAGTGGCAGTTTCTCCCAACTGTACCCATGCCCTGGGTTTCTGAACAGACAGCTGTAATCATCCTCTTTTAGGAGAGGAAAGAGATTAGTGGTTTACAACTGTTTTAGTTCACATTTTATTTTTGAAAAGTAAATGGGTATCTTTAGTGCTTTAAATGAATCATTAAACACACATTTAGGTACTTTTATGAACTAAATATCTTCTAATCCAAAATATTGCTTAATTCTGACAGAGAATTACTTATTTTGCACAGATGTAAAATAATTTGAGCAGCTTCAGATTATTATATTTTTCTCCTAAGGTCAATAAAAAGGTTAATACGTAGCCATGTCAGTTCAAGTGAACTGAGGGTGAAATGTCAGTTAAGCAGAATAATGACAGTCCCCTAGTAACCAAAATAACACAAAATAATTACAGATTCTAGCCAAGGCAGTCTTATTTTTAACCTATGAATGTCAGGACATAAACTGGCATTTAGCTCTTTGGAAACGATGCCTTTATTTTTCTTTTTTTTGGTAGAAGAATCACTAGAAAGGCTTTTGCTCTCTAGAGATCACTGACTTGCAATTTACAGTGATCTAGATAATTCCTGGGTAGCTCAGCTGGTAAAGAATTTGCTGCAATGAGGGGTACCTGGGTTTGAGCCCTAGTTTGGGATGATCCCCTGGAAGAGGGCATGGCAACCCACTCCAGTATTCTTGCCTGGAAAATCTCCATTGTCAGAAGAGCCTAGCGGGCTCCAGTCCACGGGGTCGCAATGAGTTGGACATAAGCAACTAAGTATACAGATAATTTTAAAAGATCTTGAACCAGAAAAAAGCAAATGATTTTTTGTAACAAAAATGAACAAAAATGTACTGTGACTTTACCATACTTGATCATCCAGAAAAGATATGATATGATCAAAATATGTTACATGTCTTCAACTAATTGTGGCAAGTGCTTTTGCATTTCATCAAAGGACGATAAAAACCCTTTTCTAAAATAATAGTAAATAAAATTGCTTTTCCTATTCAGGGGTTTAAGGCATAACTAAATCTTTTAATAACAAGGGTTGTATGGTATGCTGAAACTTCCAGATCTATAATATCTATGCATTCTTACTAATTTTTCTACAATTATGTTAAAGAACATACTGGTATGTGGATGTTCTTCAGTGTATTGTGATGACATCAGAGTCTGTTTACATGATATTTCTTTGAAATATATTTTTGCCACTGTAATATTTTCAAAGATTTTTCTAGATGATTATATACTTCTTGAGTTATGATTGTACATTTCACTCAAGTGCAGGGGAGAAGCACAAGTTAACAGACTAGAGAGAGAGTTCAGATATTGGTTGGGGTCTCATGGCTTCAAATCAGCTCTAATTTTAGACTTTCGTTAAGGGAGCCATTAACAATAGAAAGATATCTGTCCACTGTACACATAAATACTAGTTCCCCAGGTCAAAATAAATTGGTAGGTAACTGTTCAAAAAGTCACACACAAGTTTCTGAAAGGTTGAGAGAGGGAGCTAAACAGGTTTGCATTTGGAACAGTGACTAAAGTCTATAGACTCAATCTATGGCTTGAAAAGTGAAGGTATATTTGACTGATTTGACTCTATAACACTAGAGAAGCAGTATCTCAAGATGGCAGTGCCAAATGAGACACAAAGTGTCCATCTGGGGGCTAAATACTGTTACTTCTACAATTCAATCTCAACTTGAGCCCTACACTGTAGATTTCAATGCTGGGGGGATTCAGATTCCAAAGGATAAGAATATAAGTAATGTTATGAGTAGAATGCAGTTTGAGTGCAGCCAAGAGCCATCCTCTAGTTCCACATGTGGTAAAGCTCATTTATGTTAGATAAAAGATGCATAAATAACAGCAACAGCACTCTGGGTACCTGTACTCATATATTAGGGGATATACTTGTTTCTTTAATTCTAGAGCCTTCATAAAATTGATTCTTCAGGTGATTAGGAAGGGGTTATTAATATTCAAATCCTAGAAAAAGCTATCAAGATCTCATAAAGTTAATATCTCTTAATGGTAATTCAGATGATAAATCAATAGTGTCTCTTACTAAACATGTTACTTAGATATAATATTTACAAATGAGAGAAAGGAAAAAAAAAGTCTTCCATTATTTACAAGAAGTTCTAGGTTTGAGTACCTTTAAAGAACAGCATGGAGAACAGAACAATTTTTAAGGTAAACATTAACTAAGATACAGTATTTTGTTGGGGGGGAGGAAGCTATGTATATAATTAATGAAAAGATTTCACAATAACACGTGACATTTCATCTACAAGAAGAATGGATTATATAGAGCTTCTAAACCCCAACATCACAGACTCCCATTAAGTCTCTAAGAAAAAATTTGGGGAAAAGCATACGGTGATTTGCCCAACCAGAAAAGGATTCAAGCCTACTTGATTATTCTCAAACTGCTATTTTAGTTTCTGAAATTTTTTCTGAAACTTTTTTAAATTGGGAAAAATTATGTCTTTCTCATCGATGATTCCTCACTCTTCTTTTCAGTTTCCTTCCTCTCTCACACTTTTTTTTTCATAATTTCTTGGTGAGTTTACTCAACCTGGTAGTTGAAATAGCATCTACATGGTAATCAGCCCATCATCATCCTCTCTTCCCCCAAACATCCTTCCTTGTCCCAGTCTCCTTATCTCAGTTGAAGTAAATGGCATCTTTACAGTTGATCAGATTGCATATCTTGGAGGCATTTATGGTAACTTTTTTTTTTTTCCTTCTCACAAACACCAAAAGGAATCTCATTAGCTGTACTTCAAAATATACACAGAATCTGATCAATTCTTATTATCTCCAAAGGTACAGATGTAGTCTAAACCACCATCAACTCTTACCAGCTCTTAGTATTCTAACAGGTCTTTTAGTTTCTACTTCTCACTTTCATCTCCGCCCTTTCATTTCATTCTCAATGCTTACAGCAAAAGTGATGCTATTAGAAAAAGTTAAACCCTTTCAATACATTCTCAAAATCCTGGATCATTTCAGTCTTAGTTTTGATGAAAAGCCAAAGATTTTTCATGACGTACAAAGTTACAAGTTGCTCTGTCTGTCCCTTCTGTATGAAAGGGACATATCATGTCATTCAACTCTTTATCTCTTTATTCAAACATCACCTACTGTTTCATCTGCATTTACATTAAAAATAATCTCCTGATTATCTGGATTCTTGTTACCCAAATCTATCTTTTATAACATTTATCCAATACACTGTTTGTATTCTATGTTCTGGCATCCAAGTAGCTTTGCAGAATTCATTCTCATAACTCTTGAAGCTTACACTGTCAATAGCGCTCTGATGACTTCCTCTTCAGGAATTGTCTCTAGCTAAAGAAAATATTCTTGCCCAAGATCATTATTTCTCCCAGGAGGCAACCCACATTCCAAGGTTGGTTATGAATAGAGGGAGAAAATAAAAGCTTTGCCACTTCCCTCAGTGTTAATTCCATACTGCAGTTCAACTACTCCTTTGTCCAATCCTACCCCTACCTTCCTCCACAGGTGTTGATCCCAAGGAAACAGCTAAATAAATTTTCTACAGATGATTTTTTTATATTAGGGGCTATTCCCCAGAGAATTGAAACTAAAATATTTACTATATAATTCACGTGTCTAATATGCTTAATGTTTATGCATTGTGCGTGCATGCAGGCTAGGTTGTTTCAGTCGTATCTGACATTTTGCGACCCTATAAACTGTAGCCCACCAGGCTCCTCTATACATGGGATTCTCCAGGCCAGAATATAGAGTGGATTGCTATGCCTCACTCCAGGCGATCTTCCTGACCCAAGGATTGACGCTGCGTCTCTTACGTCTACTGCATTGGCAGGTGGTTCTTTACCACTAGCACCACCTGAGAAGCCCTGTTTATGCATCATCCTCCCCAAAAATTATGCTCGCGAAGGGCAAGATGTTACACTCCCAAATATCAGAGAAAGTAGTAAGTAGATGCTCAATCAACAGCTATCAATATGAGTTTAATGGGAGTGCTCAAAATATGAGCTGATTGGAAGAATGAACGAATCTGCCACAAGGATGAAAGGATACAAGCATTCAATACAGAATGGCTTGTATATAGCATTTACTGAATATTCACGAATTTTTGCAATCTCATCCGCTTCTGTTCAAAACATAATGATCAGTAGTATGGGCAGGCAGGTCTCAAACTTGATTATTGGTGTCCAAAGAGACTTTATTTCCTTGTAAAGAACTTTTGCATTAGGAGTGTGTATATTTACATGTTAAAGTCTCCTTACCACTTGAAAATATTTTTCTTCCACTTTATATCGCTCCTTTCTCATATAGATCTTGCTGCCCCATAGCTTCTTTACCCACTAACTCAGGTACATTCACAGCTTGACCGGGTCATTTCCTTTATGATCTACGTCTGTACACACACGTGCATCCGTGGCTTCAGTCATGTCGGACTCTTTGCGACCCTATGAACTGTAACCCGCCAGGCTCCTCTGTCCATGTGATTCTCCAGGCAAGAGTACTGGAGTGGGTTGCCAAACC
The DNA here is from genome assembly GCF_033118175.1 of Dama dama. Lineage (NCBI taxonomy): Eukaryota > Metazoa > Chordata > Mammalia > Artiodactyla > Cervidae > Dama > Dama dama. Next base: position 59,298,688 of record NC_083705.1, on the reverse strand, counting down.
CTCCTCCAGAGCATCTTCCCAACCCAGGGATCAAATCTGCATCTCTTGTGTCTCCTGCGTTGGCTGGTGGGTTCTTTACCACCAGTGCCACCTGACAAAGGGCACACATGCATACTCTCAGACATAGAATTCACTATAACCAGATCATCTCCTATCTCTCAATTACTTAGGCTATTTGAGAAAAACTATATTCATTCCTAGCTTTTTTTTATATTTTGTCAAGCATTCTATGGATTGATTGCTTTGAGTAAGGTCCTTAACTGAATCCAATCAACTGAAGCCAGATGGGACAAGGTCAGTTTGCAAATTTGACTATACCTAAGGCTGTGTCTGAGGTCAGAGCTTTGGAAAATGGAGGGTCTCTACAAAGAAACTGCAAGTATAGCAGTTTGGCAAGGAAAATGTATAACACCACCTTTGTTTCAAAACACTCTCCAATGCAACACCATCATCTATATTCTGTGAAAGACAACCAACACAGAAAACAGCCTGCTTTATTTTTGTTTATTTTTCCCTGTAACTTAACAAAATTGTGATTTTATTTGATATAGTCAACTACTCTACAATGAATGAGGGAATAATCATTTTAGGCACATGTAAGACTCATTTTTGACTTATCAATGAGAAATATAAAATCCCTCTTGGGATCAGTTCAGTTATTGGCAGGTAAACTCAAGCACAAAACATTCTTCACTTGTAAAATATCCTCATGTTCAAGTTTGGCAGCCACACAGACTAAGTTCTAAATTCTCAAATGCTGAATTCCAAAAACATCTATTCTTTCAGTCGGTTTTTTTATTGTGGAGTCAGCTTATGAGTGTCAGCCAAATAGAGAGCATGTCTAGAAAGGATTTTTTTTTTTTTTTTGTCAATAGGCCAGTGAGATGAGTTCTGCAGAGATGCTTGGAAACCTTCCATAGCAGGAAAGTATGTTATATTTTAGTCTAAGCATTTGTAATATGCACCCATGCTCAGAGAGTCAAGCTAAATGTACCCTTATAAAATAGGTAAATAAAATAACCCAACACATGACTTTCAGAAAGCACATTGTTTTTTTAAGCTAATGCTATTTCAGAGATGTAATTCTTATAACTGAAGGAAATGGAGGGAGTGAACTTAGAGAATAATGTAGAACGTCCGTTATTGAGATAACATTTAAGATTCTTGTTATTTTTAAATAATCCGTTAGTATTGAATTGACATTTAGACTTTCATTTTTATCACCTGACCTGATATATAGAAGGTTCTTTATAATAATGACAGGGATGTTTAAGTGCCTGCTTCTGAGATCCTTATGAGCATAGCCACTGTCATCTGGAAGAAAGGAACAGTTTCATTTTATTATTAAATTTAGAGTCCAACAGCTTCCTATAAGCTCTAAATTCACAAACGTGCAATTTCACATACAGGAATGGGTGAGGTGTTTCTTAAAAGATAAATATTCTTTGGTCTTGATATAAGTTTTCACTTTGTTATTGATGGTTTTGTTTTGGTCCCCATTTTGTCTGAAGCAAATGTAGTAACAGATTCTAAGCACATGCAAGTCCTCTTTTGAAGGAAGCCAAGAAAAGAATATGCTCCACCCAGAACTTCTGAGACAGATCAGGAACATAAAGGAAGTAACTGAGTTCCATATTCTCAAACAATGTTTCCTTGTGTAGACCAAAGATGTCATCATGACAACCCCTGACTAAAATGTCAACTTCTTGAGAACAAAGACTCAACTTGTCTTGTTAATTTCTGCATCCCCAACTTTTAGCATAGTGCTCAGACAATAAAAGCAAAAGAAACATTGGCTGAACATGTGGATTAAATTATAATTTAAAGCTATATCCTTAATCAATTCCTATCATGAACATTTGGTCCATATAGAACCTCAAGAATTTAAAAGATTTATCATGACCTTTGGAAATATCCTAAAATTTTTTTCTTCTGTATACTTTTTACATTGTTTATTAGGAATAATTCATGCAAACATTCTATAACTTAGACATATTTCTTTATCCAAACTATTAATTCATGTAAGAATCAATATATACTCTCTTTATAAGCTTATTAATTTACTCACTTCACTGTGAATTCATCTATCAAATATCTTTACTAAACTAACGATACTTTTGTTTACAAGCTCTGAGCCAGGCACTGAGGTTACAACACTCTAAATAAAGACAGTTCTGATATAATTTAGCATCTATATCTTCACTGTTTTAAAATGGTATTTAACACATTGAACTACCTTTCTATAATATGTCTGTCCTTTACATATAGATAGCTTTTAGGTCTACATATAGAAAGAGAAGTCAATCAAATCTAATATTCTCTTCTTTGAGAATATGGAACTGCAATCTTCCTGATTTGTTGCTGCAATTTGGGGTAGAGAATGTTCTTTTCGTAGCTATTTTTATTTTATTTTATTATTTTTTTTTTTCATAGCTATTTTTAAGTGATAAAGATTTGATATTTGCATTTAGAATGCTGTGTGCTGAAACCACATTCACTTACACAAAATATATGGGTAATCTTTCAAGATTTTTAAGCAATCTTTAAATATATATTACCTTTCATTGTTAAACAACCTCTAAATATTGTCTGAACATAAATGGAAAGAAATTTTTTCTCAAATTGGTATATTGTTAAAATTAGGTGAACACTGAATTAAAAGAAAAAATCATTCACCAGATTATGTTTATTACAATTATAATAGTATCAAAAATATTAACATAATGCTTATAGGGAACACATTCCAGAAATACTTACCAAGGAGGTGTAATTAAAATAAATACAATTCACCTTACTTATAGTTTCCTTTGTAGTGCAAAAGCTTTTAAGTTTCATTAGGTCCCATTTGTTTAGTTTTGCTTTTATTTCCAATATTCTGGGAGGTGGGTCATAGAGGATCTTGCTTAGCAAATGAAGAAACAGACAAAGGATTAATCTCAAAAATATACAAGCAACTCCTGAAGCTCAATTCCAGAAAAATAAATGACCCAATCAAAAAATGGGCCAAAGAACTAAACAGACATTTCTCCAAAGAAGACATACAGATGGCTAACAAACACATGAAAAGATGCTCAACATCACTCATTATTAGAGAAATGCAAATCAAAACCACAATGAGGTACCATTACACGCCAGTCAGGATGGCTGCTATCCGAAAGTCCACAAGCAATAAATGCTGGAGAGGGTGTGGAGAAAAGGGAACCCTCTTACACTGTTGGTGGGAATGCAACCTAGTACAGCCGCTATGGAAAACAGTGTGGAGATTTCTTAAAAAACTGGAAATAGAACTGCCATATGACCCAGCAATCCCACTTCTGGGCATACACACTGAGGAAACCAGACCTGAAAGAGACACGTGCACCCCAATGTTCATCGCAGCACTGTTTATAATAGCCAGGACATGGAAGCAACCTAGATGCCCATCAGCAGATGAATGGATAAGGAAGCTGTGGTACATATACACCATGGAATATTACTCAGCCATTAAAAAGAATTCATTTGAACCAGTCCTAATGAGATGGATGAAGCTGGAGCCCATTATACAGAGTGAAGTAAGCCAGAAAGATAAAGAACATTACAGCATACTGACACATGTATATGGAATTTAGAAAGGTGATAACGATAACCCTATATGCAGAACAGAAAAAGAGACACAGAAATACAGAACAGACTTTTGAACTTTGTGGGAGAATGTGAGGGTGGGATATTTCAAAAGAACAGCATGTATGCTATCTATGGTGAAACAGATCACCAGCCCAGGTGGGATGCACGAGACAAGTGCTCCGGCCTGGTGCACTGGGAAGACCCAGAGGAATCGGGTGGAGAGGGAGGTGGGAGGGGGGATCGGGATTGGCAATACATGTAAATCCATGGCTGATTCATATCAATGTATGACAAAACCCACTGGAAAAAAAAAAAAAAACAAAAAAAAAACACCTTAAATACAATCCAAAAATAAAAAAATAAAAAAAAATAAAATAAATACAATTCAATGTTTTATATTTTAGGGATTTTTTTCTTCAAATAAATAGAATTTTTGAAGGCCATATAGAAGAAACAGATTGTTATGCCTCTGGCCTAAATCAATTAAGAAATAAGTATCTTTTAATAAAACTTGACCAAAATCAAAAAGCTGTTAACCATAATGCTATCTTTTTAAGCTGATGTTTGTAATACACCTGCCTTAGCTACCACTCAAATGTCAGAGATCAACATCATTCTGTCCAAAATGAATATAAGTATACATCGAATGGTATCCTTGATTACATTAGACTTATATGTTCTAACAAAAAATCAGCTGAGTAATAAATACACACACACACACACACACACACACACATACAAAATCATATTTGTGCTCACACTATTTTTAGGCATGACTTAAACAGAACAAGCAAATAGGTATGCAATGTTTACTAAGTTTACTGCTTAAGGAATGTTAACCTTCAGGATAATTAGTGGCATAAATTAATTTATGAGTACCATGAAAGTGAAAGTCACTCAGTCCTGTCTGACTCTTTGGGACCCCATGGACTATACAGTCCATGGAATTCTCCAGACCAGAATACTGGAGTGGGTAGCCTTTCCTTTCTCCAGGGGATCTTCCCAACCCAGGGATCGAACCCAGGTCTCCCACATTGCATGAGTACCATAGTGGAGAACAATCTCATACACCTCATAATGAAAGTTTCCCTGGTGGCTCAGATAGTAAAGAATCTGCTCTCAATGTAGGAGACCCGGGTTCAACTTCCAGTTTTAGACGATTCCCTGAATTCCCTAGAGAAGGGAATGGCGACTCATTCCAGTATTCTTGCCTGGAGAATTAGATGGACAGAGGAGCCTGGCAGGCTACCGTCCATGAGTTGCAAAGAGTCTTACCCTACTGAGTGACTAACACTTTCACTTTCATAATGAAGAACAAAGTTTATTTTCTCCTTGGGAAGAATTATTATTAAAACTTTCTTGGTATAACTTTTGACTTCAGCACAGAAGGTAGAGATTTCTTTCCATACTACAATAATATTTGATTGTATGTATGCTTCCTATGCTAATCACAGGAACATAATATGAATCTAAGCATACTATAAAAAGCAAATAAAAATATAGTTATAGAGAATAGACTGCAATGAAAAACAGATACTAGAAAAATGAAGTCTTGCAACTTTTGAGTGTATCAACATTATTATGTTATTAATAACTAGAGAATATGATAGAGAAATCTAGTTTACAGAATCAACATTATTATATCTCAAAAAATGGCTGTAGTTGTAAATATTAAACTGGCCCAGATGGAATTTAGACAGATGCCATGACTCATAAAAATCTGCAAATCACAATTAAAAGAACATGAATAAATATTGCAGTTAGTATCCTTAACTAATATCTACTAAGCTATACAAATCTACCAGTTTATGCCATAACATTATTCATATTAACTGTAAAGTTTTGAAAAATTGTAAAATTTGCATGAAAGAAATATGAACTCAGTATAGCAAGTAATGCATTATTTAGCAAAATGCATTAGTTTTGAAGCAAAAAAGAAGGGATGTTACTTTAAAAATTAAATTATCCTTTTTAAAATAAGGTAGAAGATACTTTGGCTGTCTACTTAAACATATCATTTAATAGGGAGTTATATTCTATTCGGTGTTCATTTCTGTATAAATGAAAATAATTCAAACGTTATTTGCATACTGTTTAAAAATATTAAAAATAGTTCTAAAAGAAAATATTACAAAGCCTTAGGGGTATAATGTATTTGGATCTGTTTGAATTTGATATTAATTTTCTCATTAAATGAAATTAAATATTTTGTGGATGAGAACATCCTGTGAAGATTTACCTGTATACCTCCCTTAATACCATGCCTTAGACAGCATTGAAATAGTTCTATAATGAGTTGCTAAAGTAAAATAACTTTAGTAAAATTAACATAATATCAAAAATCTGATGAAAATATACAAATAGAACCCAAAGCCAGAGCACAAAACTACATTAAAGGAAATATTTATAGAATTGAAAGAAGAAATGGCAAATACAACAATAGTAGGAGACTGCAGTGCTTCACTTTAAATAATGGATCTATCATCCAGATAGAAATTCAATAGGAAAATATGGAACTGGCACATTTAAACAGATAGACTTTATGAATATTTACAGAACATTCCAACCAATAGCAGCAGAATACACATTCTTCACAAGAACCCATGGAACACTCATCAAGGAAGATCATATGTTAGGTTACAAAGCAAGTCTTAGCAAATTTAAGAAGAAGGAAATCACATCAAGTATCTCTTCCAATCACAACAGTATGAAATTAGAAATGAATCACAGGGAGAAAATGGAAAAATCACAAGCTCATGGAGATTAAACAACATGCTACTGAGCAACCAATTTTTTTTTTAAAGAAAAATAGACAAACTTTTAACTAAGGTAACCAAAAAAAAGGAGTTTCAAGTAAGCAAAAATAAAAATGAAAGAAGAGAACTTGATACCATACAAATACAAAGAATGAATCAAAAGAGACTACTATGAACAATTATACACTAGACAACCTTGAAGAAACTGATAAATTTTTAGAAACATACAACCTACCAAGACTCAGTCATAAAAAACTGAAAATCTAAACACATACAAAACACACACACACACACACACACACATTACTAGTAAGAGTACTCAATCAGTTGTCAAAAAAAAAAAACTATTTTACAAGCAAATGAACAAAACACCTGGGTCCAGATGGCTTCATTGGTAAATTCTAATGAGCATTTAAAGAAAAATTAATACCAACACGTCTGAAATTCTTCCAAAAAATAGAAGAGTCAAGAACTCTTCCAAAATCATTTTATAAAGCCAGCTTTACCCTAACACCGAAACTAGTCAAGGGCACTAAAAACAATAAAATTACAGGCCAATATCTCTGATGAACACAGGCACAAAAATCCTTGACAAAATATTAGCAATACAAATTCAACAGTACATTAAAAGGATCATGCATCATGATCTAGTGGGATTTACTTCAAGGATGCAAGGCTGTGTTGACATCTGCAAGATTAATTTGATATACCATGCTAACAGAATGAAAGATAAAAATTATATGATCACCATATGCAGAAAAAGAATTTGACAAAATTCAATATAATTTTGTGATAAAAATTTCTCAACCAATTGAATAAAGGTAGAATGTACCTCAGCATAATAAAGGCCATGTATAATTATCTCACAGCACAGATTTGAATGTTCTTACCACAAGTAATAAATGCTATGGATATGAAATGATTCAGGTGTTAGATAAATCTCTGGGGCAATCATTTGCCATATATTAATTGATCAAATCAACACCGTGTACACTTTAAACTTACATAATGTTATGTCAATATATTTCAATAAAGCTAGAATAACAGTAAATATTGATAGTATGAAAACAATTTGTTACAAATAAAATATTAATTTAAAAAACAATGTAACTAACTAAGAATCACAGAATGTGTATTGATATTGACAAAAGCATCAGAGCAATAATTCTATCATTGACAGATAGTGGTGTTGACTGCATGTTTATCTTCATTTTAGATTTATGAGTAATGATATTTAAAGAGGGCTTTTCTTAAGTGAACTTATGTGAATAATTAGATGTACACTCAAGAAAATACTTGGAAATAAATTTGCCGAGTATCACCAGTCTAGTAAGAATTATGAGATTACTTTCTCCTGTATTGATAAGAAAGAAAAGTGAAGTCACTCAGTAGTGTCTGACTCTTTATGACCCCATGGACTGTAACCCACCAGGCTCCTGTGTTCATGGGATTTTCCAGGCAAGAATACTGGAGTGGGTAGTCATTTCCTTCTCCAGGGGATCTTCCCAACCCAGGGATAGAACCTGGGTCTCCCACAATGCAGGCAGACTCTATACCATCTGAGCTACCAGGGAAGCCTGTATTAATAAATTTGTTAAAAAGAATATGTAGCAAATCTGGCCTTATATTTGAGGCCCAAAATGAGAATATTAGCAAAATATATAAGCATAGAATTAAAATTCTGAAATGACTTTTCCACATTCATCTTATAAAAAATGGTAAATTATCTATAGCGTTGCTTTAGCAAGTACTCATCTGACTGCTAAACAAAATCTTCCCTTAAAAACCAGCACACCACTTATTCTTTGCTTTTATAGTGTGATGTGAACAACAGAAAATTCTACATCTGAGAGATTTCATGATTTAGATCTTTACATGGTCTGGAAACTGGGAGAGTTATCAGCATTTTCATGGCACCCAGTGCATGCCAAGCACTGTTCTGAATCCACTGTTGTCCTTTCACTAAGTTATGTTCAATTGTAACCCCATAAACTGCAGCATTCCAGGCTTCCTTGTCCCTCACTATCACCCGGAAGTTTGCTCAAAATCATGTCCATGGAATCAGTGATACTCTACAACCATCTTATCCTCTGCCACCCTCTTCTCTTTATATCTTCACTCTTTCCCAGCATCAGGGTCTTTTTCAATGAGTTGACTATTCGCATCAGGTGCAATTTTACCATAATTTTACCATCTTGGAGCTTCCCTGATAGCTCAGACAGTAAAGAATCTGCCTCTGAGGCAGGAGACCTGGTTCAATCCCTGGGTCAGGAAGGTAACTTGGAGAAGGAAATGACAACTTCCCTCCAGTATTCTTGCCTGGGAAATCCCACGGACAGAGGAGGCTGGTGGGCTATAATCCATGGGGTTGCAAAGAGCCGGACATAACTGAACCATTTTTCACTTTTCCGTTTCCCAGTTTCACCATAGTTTTACAGTGATGAAGATGCTGTTATTTACCCTACAAATTTGAGAATACTGAGGCCCAGAGGAACTAAGTAAATTCCCTAAAGTCATACAGGTTTCCCTGGTGGCTCAGGTGGTAAAGAGCCTGCCTATAGTACAGGATATCTGGGTTTGATCCCTGGGTCGGGAAGATCCTCTGGAGAAATAAATGGCAACCCACTCGAATATTTTTGCCTGGAAGATCCCATGGACAGAGGAGCCTGGCAGGCTACAGTTCATGGGGTCACAAAGAGTCAGACATGGCAGTAACTTCACTTCACCTCATATAGCATGGAAGACATGGAGCCAGCCCTTGAACCCAGAAATGAGGTTTAGGGTTGATTCTCTTAATTACTACCTCACACCAACACAACAACTGGCTTACAGACATCAACGAGATGGCACAGTATTATTAACCTTTGATGTCAGTATGAGGTGTTAGTTATGAAGGTATTTTATTATATGCAATTATCAACATATGAGAAGATGTCTCTACCATTGTGTTTTTAAGCTAAGTGGGGAGGACTGATTTGTTCCTATATTTAACCAAGTGAGTCTTAACTGGCCTGGAAACAACTGTCAAAAGGAATTGTTTTTCCTATTTGCTTAAAAACACTTATTACAAAAAGAAATATCTTACACATTGAGACATTCAAAATCATTGAAATATGTTGAAATCAGACAGAATACTGAGATCAAACCCTTTAAACTATAAAATAATAGCTAAGCACATTTTGTGGAAGATAATGTGCAACTGATCAAAGCTATTGTTCATTTAAATCTTATAAATTTATGTATGTGTAATATAATTCACACCTTTAATCTAAATTTTCAAAAATTATATTTTGGCCGATTTGTCAACAGTTATTTGAACTATCAGTTTTTATGAGAATGTTTCCTTCATGGATTTTTCCTAAGATATCTTGAATCAATTTATAAATATTATAAATTCATATAATAGTTATTGAATTACATCAAAAGGAAATATTACTCTTAGTACCATGATATTAAAAAAAAAAAAAGAGAATCTCTGCCCAACAAACACCAAAAAGAAAAAGTAACTAGAAGCCACAATATTTACCATTTTTTATGTTTTTAAATTTTATAATAACTCCTCAAGTACTTGTCTTATTAATGATAATGAACTTTTTATGGTTTGCATATCAGAAATTAGCTGTGATATTGGCAGACTGTGAGCAGGCCTTCATGGAGTAGAAACAAATTCTTTGCAGTATCTCCATTTACTTAGGATGTTAAGTTATAGAAAACCCAAAGAACCACACTCCAAATGTGAAACACAAAGAAGAAATATTTTTGACTGAGCAACAGTGTGTATGTTACTCATTCAGTGGTGTTTGGCTCTTTGCAACCCCATGGACTGTGGCCTGCCAGGTCACAGTGGGCATTAACAAATACCACATTTTGCTGGTGAGCAAACTAACCTCAAACTTTAACAACTTGTCTACTATTTTATTTAGCTGAAAAATCATCCTGGTCGTCACTTTAGATAACTTGGCGATAACGCAAGTGCGTTCATCATTGGTGACTCCCAGACACTGTTTTGGTATTACCCTCTGGTTGCTATGCGGTCACTCAGTCTTGTCCTGCTCTGTTGTTGGTTGCTGGCTCAGTTGTGTCCCACTCTTTGTGACCCCATGGACTGCAGCTTCCCTGTCCTTCAATATCTCCCATAGTTTGTGCAAAATCATGTCCATTGGATTGGTGATAACATCCAACCATCCTCCATCATCCCCTTCTCTTGCCTTCATTTTTCCCAGCATCAGGATCTTTTCCAATCAGTCAGTTCTTTGCCTCAGGTGGCCAAAGCACTGAAGCTTAGCATCAGTCCTTCCAATGAATACTCAGGGTTGATTTCCCTTAGGATTGGCTGGTTTGATCTCCTTGCAGTCCAAGGGACTCTCATGAGTTTTCTCCAGCACCACAGTTCAAAAGCATCAATTTTTCAGCACTCAGCCTGCCTTAGGGTCCAATTCTCACATCCATACATGACTACATACATCCATACATAGCTTTGACTGTTCAGACCTTTGTTGCAAAATGGTATCTCTGCTTTTTAATATGCTCTCCAGGTTTGTCATAGCTTTTCGTCCAAGGATCAAGCATCTTTTAGTTTCATGGTCGCAGTCACTGTCTGCAGTGATCTGGAGCCAAAGAAAATAAATTCTATGTCCCAACCACTAATGTTGAAGAAGCTGAATTTGAACAGTTCTATGAAGAGCCACAAGACCCTCTAGAAAACAATGAGAAGAGATGTCCTTTTCATGATAGGGGACTGGAATGCAAAAGTAGGAAGTCAAGTGATACCTGGAGCAACAGGCAAGTTTGGCCTTGGAGTACACAATGAAGCACGGCAAAAGGTAACAGAGTTATGTCAAGAGAATGCACTGGGAATAGCAAACACCCTCTTTCAACAACCCGAAAGACCATTCAATAAATGCACATCAACAGATAGCCAACACTGAAATCAGATTAATTATATTCTTTGCAGCCAAAGATGGAGAAGCTCCATACAATCAGCAAAAACAAGAGTGGGAGCTGACGGTGGCTCAAATCATGAACTCCTTATGTTTCAAAATTCAGACTTAAATTGAAGAAAGTAGGGGAAACCACTAGGCCATTCAGGTATGATATAAATCAAATCCCTTGTGATTATATAGTGAAAGTGACAAATAGATTCAAGGGATTAGATTTGATAGACACAGTGCCTGAAGAACTATGGACAGAAGTTTGTTACATTATGCAGGAGGTGGTGATCAAAACCATCCTCCAGAAGAAGAACTGTGAAAAGGCAAAATGGTTGTCTGAGGAGGACTTTACAAAGAGCTGAGAAATGAAGAGAAGTGAAAGGCAAAGCAGAAAAAGAAAGATATACCCATCTGAATGAAGAGTTCCAAAGGATAGCAAGGAGAGATAGAAAACCTTCTTAAGTAAACAATGCAAAAACAAAGAGGAAAACAATATAATGGGAAAGACTAGAGATTTCTTTAAGAAAATTAGAGATAACAAGGAACTATTTCATGCAAAGACAGGCCACCCTCTAGATAAGACACTAAATTTCCCTCTGTCTAGTAGACCTAGACATTCTGCCTCCTGAATATCTTTAGTTATAAATGTATCACAGACTTTTGCCTTGTAAATTCCACAACCAGTATGAAACTGTCCCTCTTAGCACTGAGTAAGCGTTGTGTGTACATTTGTCTGTCTCCACAAACAGATGCCCTGTTTCCCCTGGGTAGGAATGTTACTTAGCATAAAGTTTTGTGTTAAGCTCACAAACACATGGTAAGGAAAGATTGGCAATGAAGTTAAAGCATATAGTTTCAAATGTGCATGTGAATTATTTGAGATACTTCCTATGCCTCCTTATAAAGTATCATATTTTATACCCTATAAAATAATCTAGAATAACATATTTATTGTTTACCCATGCCTTTAATGGGTTATTGTGAAAACGAGCATTATCGGCCATCACTTAAAACTTGCTCTACCATTTCAGAAAACACACTGCACAAAAACTGGCAGTGACAAATCATCTTTGGACTTCATAAAATAAAAACACCGTGGTTGAAAGTCAGCTATTTGATTTAGAATGTAACACAAAGTCTGATGACATTTTTTGCCATTTCATATACAGATAAACTGAAGAGCAAGAGACAAACTGACTTTATCAAGAAAAACTGGCAAATAAAATGGTCCGTCACAGCTATTTATCTTGATTCTTTTGTTTCTTGTTCTTAATCGGGGGCTCTTTTAGGAGCCAAGCTTTTATTTCTTTTGAGGACAGCATGTGTCAACAACCTCAACTTCATTTATTATAATTAAGAAGTAAATTTTATCTTTTCAATTTCTGTATGATTTTATCTGTGTGTTTACAGACATAAATTCGGTGGATTTTTTTTTTAAATTATGAGTTCTATTGTTTGACTTTTCAGATACCTGTAGGCACAGCACTTAACAGAAGACCTTGGTTCTGGCCAGAATCCTTACAGGCATGTGGCCTTACAATAGTCGGTTCAGTTCTGATTCTAAGCTTTCAGCATAACTCTGTAAAATAAAGACATTCTAATGTTCTCAGCTTAATGCATTTACTGAACTACTGTGAGAACCAGTTAGAGTAACTTCTCCGAAAACATCTTAGAAATTATAAAACCTATAAAGTATTATAATACATAATAGAATTCTTAACAAATATAATACAGATATTTTATATTTGTATAACTAGTTTTATAAATTAGTCTAATTGCTATTCATTATCTTTATCACTGAGAGTAACTTTTTTCTGCTTAAAGCTGTGTATTTTTTGGTCCTTGTGATTAGATTTTCCGGAGAGCTTGGAAATATGGACTCCTGAGATTAGCTGTGAAACCCACTTTCTTCCTCTATATTGAATCCAAGTACCCACAACATGATCCTGTCCAAATTGCACTGCCTTGCTTTGAACCTTAACAATATCAAGAAAATGACAATATATTGTCCAGGCTACCTCATAGGTTTATGACTTCTAAGTTTTTGTCAGAATATTGGGAAAACTTATCTTCTTTAATTTTTCAGTTGATTTTACACTTGTTTTTCTACTAAATTTAAACTGTTTAAAAAGCCGAATTTTTGTTTGAGTATCTTTACTCATTAAAAAAATAAAATTGATAATATATATAATAAAATTATACTTGGGGATGTATCATTTGTGAGGTCTCTATTTTAGGGGTTGCTGTCAAGTAGATACAATTAATTTGGTATAAAAGTTTCAACACAAAAATATTATAATTATAAATATGTTTTATATAAATAATATGTAATAAATATATAATATAAATTATATAAATGTGTATAAACACATATAATATAAACTCTAAAATTTCACTTCCTTAAATATAAGTGCTTTGAACAGTAGTTTAGACATTTATAATTTTATGATGAAAAAATGAATAATAGAAATTACAATATTATAATATCTTCTTGAGACTTTTATAGAAAGATATTTAATACCACAAAGGCAATTCTTACAGTGTTTAAAATGAATTATTTATTTTTTCAAAATATATTCAAATAGTTACATGATTTACTGGAGGCAATTTTAAAATGGAATTGTTTTTACTGACTGCATTTTCAAAGTAGGTTTATATATTTTATAAAATATGCAAAAATTATGATGATTAATGCTAGAAAACCAATAGCAAAAATCTGGCCAGGATGGATCTTGTAACAAAAACTGTATCAACTGAGGATAAATTCTGAAAGTTTAAAGTATGGTATAAATCGTAATTTGCTTTTTTCCCAAGTCTGTATATATTTCTCTGACTGCCTTGAATCTGAAACACAAGAAGAAATTTTTGAAAATGCAGAGCCTTGGACTCTATGCTTTCTAAGATTCTAACAGAGAGTTTTGTAATAAGCGCTATTAGACCTACCCCACCTCCCTCTCTCCTCACATTCTCAATGACTGACTACAGGGATACAGTCCATGTATCTCAATGAAATGTAAGTTTAAAAGATCTAATTTTGTCTTTTTTTTTTTAAGCAATATGCCCAGTTACTAAAACATGATAATATGCTCTTCATACTTTACTTAAAAGCAACAGCAACAAAATGTAAGTAAACATATGTGACAAATGAGGAAAGAGCTATACTTGAGAAGCTCAGTGAAAATTTTCTGATTTTACTAGAGGCAGAAAATATGATAGTGTTAACAGCCAAACATGAAAAAAAATAATAACCTCTAACACTCTCAAAATAAACTTGCCTTTTAAAGTATAAACAGGTTATACTAATACTGACTATCAAAAAATGGGCTTAGTTTACATGTAATTGTGCAAAATTAAGAGTGTTTCTAGTTACAGTGTAATTCAATAGTACTTTGAACATTACTTTTAATTCCTTAAAGAGAAAAGAAGCAATGTGATATCTAACTAAATATCTGAATTCATAATAGATGCTTTCATGCATTTTGGACTTCCTCCAATTGTTATTTACTTTTCTTCTATATTTACTTGCGTGCTCTATTTTGGAACTAACATTAGAAACAATACATAAAACAAACACTGTATGATTTTACTTCAAGGTATAATTTAAAGGCAAAAATCAAGCTCATAGATAGAGAACCAAGTTTGGTGGCTGCCAGAGGTGGAGAGTTGGAGGTGGGCAAAATAAGTGAAGAGGGTCAAAAGGTACATGCTTCCAGTTATAAAATAAATTATGAGGAAAGAAAAGTACAGAATGGTGACTATAGTTAACAATAATATATTGCATACTTGAAAGTTGCCAAGGGAGTTATTCTTAAAATCCTCAACACAAGAAAAACAAACTTTGTAACTATATACGCTGATGAATTTTAACTAAAAATTTTCTGGTGATTTTACCAAATGTACAAATATTCAATAATTATGCTATATGTTTATGTGCATTAGTTGCTCAGTCGTGTCCAACTCTGTGCAATCCCATGGACTATACTCTGCCAAGTTCCTCTGTCCATGGGATTCTCCATGCAAGACTACTGGAGTGGGTTGCCATTTACTTTTCCAGGGGATCTTCCCAACCCAGGGATTGAACCGGGGTCTCTTGCATTGCAGGCAGATTCTTTACCATTTGAGCCAACAGGGAAGCTCTCATTATGCTATATACCTGAAAATAATGTTACATGGAAATACACCTCAATAACAAAATCCATAATAAAAAGGAAAATCTCAGTACCAAAAGGAATTCTGTAACACTACACATACTGAATAATGCATTACAAACAAACTTACCTAAAGACTTTATTGTAAGAACATGCTAATTCTAAGAGAAATATGCATCCTAATCTTAATTTTAACATTATTTAAAAGCCAAGATTTGGAAACAAGTGTTCATTGATGGATGGACTCATAAAGGACTGTAGTGTATACACAAATGGAATACTATTCAGCTATATAGAGTCTTGCCCCTTGTAACATTATGAATGGACCTTAAGGGTATTACATTAAGTGAAATAAGTCAGACAGTTCAGGTCAGTCATTTAGTCGTGTCCAACTCTTTGCAACCCCATAAATCGCAGCAGGCCAGGCCTCCCTGTCCATCACCAACTCCTGGAGTTTACTCAAACTCATGTCCATCGGGTCGGTGATGCCATCCAGCCATCTCATCCTCTGTCATCACCTTCTCCTCCTGCCCTCAATCCCTCCCAGCATCAGCTTTTTTTCCAATGAGTCAACTCTTCACATGAGGTGGCCAAAGTATTGGGATTTCAGCTTTAGCATCAGTCCTTCCAATGAACACCCAGGACTGATCTCCTTTAGGATGGACTGGTTGGATCTCCTTGCAGTCCAAGGGACTCTCAAGAGTCTTCTCCAACACCACAGTTCAAAAGCATCAATTATTCAGCGCTCAGCTTTCATCACAGTCCAACTCTCACATCCATACATGACCACTGGAAAAACCATAGCCTTGACTAGATGGACCTTTGTTGGGAAAGTAATATGTCTGCTTTTTAATATTCCATCTATGTTGGTCATAACTTTCCTTCCACGGAGTAAGCGTCTTTTAATTTCATGGCTGCAATCACTATCTGCAGTGATTTTGGAGCCCAGAAAAATAAAGTCTGACACTGTTTCCACTGTCTCCCTATCTATTTCCCATGAAGTGATGGGATCATATGCCATGATCTTAGTTCTCTGAATGTTGAGCTTCAAGCCAACTTTTTCACTCTCCTCTTTCACTTTCATCAAGAGGCTTTTTAGTTCCTCTTCACTTTCTTCTATAAGTGTGGTGTCACCTGCACATCTGAGGTTGTTGATATTTCTCTCGGCAATCTTAATTCCAGCTTGTGCTTCTTCCAGCCCAGCATTTCTCATCATGTACTCTGCATATAAGCTAAATAAGCAGGGTGACAATATACAGCCTTGACATACTCCTTTTCCTATTTGGAACCAGTCTGTTTTTCCATGTCCAGTTCTAACTGTGGCTTCCGGACCTGCATACAGGTTTCTCAAGAGGCAGGTCAGGTGATCTGGTATTCCCATCTGTTTCAGAATTTTCCGCAGTTTATTGTGATTCACACAGCCAAAGGCTTTGGTGTAGTCAATAAAGCAGAAATAGATGTTTTTCTGGAACTCTCTTGCTTTTTTGATGATCCAGTGGATGTTGGCAATTTGATCTCTGGTTCCTCTGCCTTGTCTAAAACCAGCTTGAACATCCAGAAGTTCATGGTTCATGGCTTGGAGAATCTTGAGCATTACTTTACAAGTGTGTGAGATGAGTGCAACTGTACAGTAATTTGAGCATTCTTTGGGATTGCCTTTCTTTGGGATTGGAATGAAAACTGACTTTTTCCAGTCCTGTGGCCACTGCTGAGTTTTCAAAATTTGCTGGCATATTGAGTGCAGCACTTTCACAGCATCATCTTTCAGGATTTTAAATAGCTCAACTGGAATTCCATCACCTCCACTAGCTTTGCTCATAGTGATGCTTTCTAAGGCCCACGTGACTTCACATTCCAGGATATCTGGCTCTAGGTGAGTGATCACACCATCGTGATTATCTGGGTCATGAAGATCTTTTTTGTACAGTTCTTCTGTGTATTCTTTCCACCTCTTCTTAATATCTTCTGCTTCTGTTAGGTCCATACCATTTCGGTCCTTTATCGAACCCATCTTTGCCTGAAATGTTCCCTTGGTATTTCTAATTTTCTTGAAGACATCTCTAGTCTCCCATTCTGTTGTTTTCTTTTATTTCTTTGCATTGATCACTGAGGAAGGCTTTTTTATCTCTCCTTTCTATTCTTTGGAACTCTGCATTCAAATGGGAATATCTTTCCTTTTCTCCTTTGTTTTTCACTTTTCTTCTTTTCACAGCTATTTGCAAGGCCTCCTCAGACAGCCATTTTGCTTTTTTGCATTTGTTTTCTATGGGGATCGTCTTAACCCCTGTCTCATGTACAATGTCATGAAACTCTGTCCGTAGTTCATCAGGCACTCTGTCTATCAGATCTAGTCGCTTAAATCTATTTCTCACTTCCACTGTATATCATAAGGGATAAGTGAGACAGAGAAAGACAAATGCCATATGATTTCTTTTATATGAGGAAAGTTAAAAACAAAGGAAGAAGATTGATACAGAGAACAGACTAGTGGTTTTCAGAGTGGAGGGGGAGTGTTTTGTGGAATAGAATGGGTAAAAGGGGCCAAAGGTAGAAATTTCCAGTTATAAAACAATTAAGTCATAGGATATAAAGTTCAACATGGCAGTATGGTGTCCATGCTAGACAATAATACTGTACTGAATATTTAAAAATTCCTGAGAGTAAATCTTAAAAGTTCTCATCACAAGGGAATATAGAAAAAGTTTTAATTATGTATGGTGACAGATTTTAATGAGAATTATCATTGTAGCCATTTTGCAATATATATATAAACATTGAATGATTATGTTGTTTACCTGAAACTAACATATAGTCAATAGTCAATGGTCATTCAGTCGTATCCAACTCTTTGTGACCCCATGTACTATACAGTCCGTGGAATTCTCCATGCCAGAATACTGGACTGGGTAGCCTTTCCTTCTCCAGGGGATCGTCCCAAACCAGGGATCAATCCCAGGTCTCCAGAATTGCAGGCAGATTCTTTACCAGCTGAGTCACAGGGGAACCCCAAGGATACTGGAGTGGGTAGCCTACCCCTTCTCCAGAGTATCTTCCTGACCCAGGAATCAAACCAGGGACTCCTGCATTGCAGACAGATCCTTTAACAACTGAGCTATCAGGGAAGCCCCAAACCAGCATAGCATTATATTAAATATACCTTAAACAAATAAAAACAGAAAACTAATACTATGGTGTTATAGATATAACGTATTTGGTAAGGGTATAAAAACATGTCCAGCAATCTTAGGATATTGGTGACTTCTAAGGAAGAAGATTAGGAAAATGATGCAAGGGACACAGCAGCAGTTTCATTTTATATTATTCTCTTTTCCAAGAAAAGATGCCTAAAGGATATCTGGGAAATTGCTAATTTTATTTTTTTAAGAAGTGATAACTAGTTGCCAGTTACATTCTTTTTTGTTTATGCTTACAATTTTACAAACTAAAGGTTGTCAAAGAACACTAAAATGTTTTGTATATCTATTATCAAAGATGAGATAGGGTTGGGGAAATCACTTTGACTTGCTAATCAAGTTGATTACAAAATTATCTCCTAAATCAGCAAATTTTGTATTGAGCACATCATTATAATAATTAAAATATATAGGCCACAATGGATTATTTTTGTCATTCTAATAACTCATTAGAAATAGTAGTTTATTCATATAATGGATAGTTTGGTGTTAAAACATAATAAATAAAACAGTTCAGTAAAATAATTTCATTACTCTGATTAACTTTAATGTTAAATGTCTTATCAATATTCCTTTACTCTGAAAATGCTCCTGGACTATAAAATTCACATGAGTCGTTTTGTTGTTTAGGTCCTAAGTCTAATTTTTGGGACCCCATGGACAGTAACCCAATGGGCTCCTATGTCCATGGGATTTTCCAGACTAGAATATTGGAGTGGGTTGCCATTTCTTCTCCAGAGGATCTCCCCAACCCAGGGATCCAACCCTCATCTTCTGCATTGGCAGGTGGATTGCTTAGCAGTGAGCCACCAGGGAAGCCCACAAACGAGGCTAATGAGTTAGTAGGTAGGCAAAAGGGAATTTTGCTGTCTAATTCCACTCATTGCTGCTTGATTTTGTTTTAAAATTTTACTGCTTCAAGGGGTTATAAACTAAGCATTCTTAAATTAGTCATCATTCAGGCAATAAAAATTATTTTCATTACTCAAACAGGTGAAGCTCGTCAATATCCCAGGACCTTTGCACATGCTATGGTTTCTCTTTAAGATGCTTTTTCTGAGACTTTTAAATTAGACTGTTCTTTTTAATATATACATGAGGTTTAAGCATCATTTCCCCCTAGAAAGGATTCTTGCTCAGTCTATGAAAAGTTATCTTTTTCCACTGACACACTGTTATTATCTTCCCAGCATCTATTTCCTGAAATTATATCTATGTTTATTGCTCCTTGGAAGAAAAGCAATGCCAAACGTAGACAGCATATTAAAAAGCAGAGACATTACTTTGCCTACAAAGGTCTGTATAATCAAAGCTATGGTTTTCCCAGTAGTCATATATAGTTGTGAGAGCTGGCAATAAAAAAGGCTGAGTGCCAAAGAATTGATGCCTCTGAATGGTGATGCTGGAGAAGACTCTTGAGAGTCTCCTGGACAGCAAGGAAATCAAACCAGTCAATGTTAAAGAAAACCCACCCTGATTATTCATTGGAAGGACTGATGCTGAAGCTGAAGCTCCAAGACTCAGGCCACTCGATGGAAAGAGCTGACTCATTGGAAAAGACCCTGATGCTGGGAAAGATTTAAGGCAGGAGGAGAAAGGGATGACTGAGGATGAGATGGTTTTATGATATCACTGACTCAGTGGACATGAGTTTAAGCAAGCTCAAGGAGATGGTGAAGGACAGGGAAGCCTGGTGTAGAGTCCATGGGGTCACAACGAGACAGACATGACTGTGTGACTGAACAACAATATATTTTTGTTGTCCCTTTTACCTTCCTCACTATAAAATAAAAATAAATTTAGAGAAAAAAAGTTTCTTTTGTTTACCAATATATTTCAAAAATCTAGAATATGTGTGACATAGAAGCTGCTAAAAAATTATTTTTTGTTCAATGATATAAATGCTAACATTAAGCAAGGTACAAACAAAAAAGTAAAAGAAGGTGCTCTTGGTTAAGTTAGATAAAGATTGTTTTGTTTCTTCTTGAAAATGCTTGGGGACTCCATACCTTTCATGAAAATAACAAATACCAGAGCCAGAGGAGTTTTGGAGAAGGTAATAAGTGCCATTTTCATCTGGGTGAAGCATATATTTGCAACTATTGGTCTGCAACCCCTGGGGTTAATTAAGATGGGGGATAAAAATGTTGGAGGCCCACAAGTACAGAGGTAAGGAACAAATGGCATCACTGGAGAAGAAATGACTAAAAAGAAAAAACGGTTAAGGACAGAATTTTGAGGCACATGAGAAAGTTAAGGTCATCAAATAAACAGGAACTGAGAGGTAAGTTGACTTTTCAGTGGTCAAAGTGAAAGACTATGTTAAGGATGTGGTATTGGTCAGTTTATAGGAAAACCAATAAGGAGCTATTGGATTGGGGAAATAGATGGTCATTGGTGACCATAAAAATTGATTCTGAGTTTTGGCCAGAATGCTATCAGTGAATATAAAACTGAAACATTGAGTGCTAAGGACACGGGCAAAGAGTCCATAGGATTCTGCTGCTGTGCTGGGTTTAGTTGCCTCTGACTCTTTGCAACTGCAGCCCACCAGGCTCCTCTGTCCATGGGGATTCTCCAGGCAAAAATACTGGAGTTGGTGGCCATGCCCTCCTCCAGGGGATCTTCCCAACCCAGGGATCAAACCCAGGTCTCCTGAATTGCAGGAGGATTCTTTACCAGCTGAGCTACCAGGGCAGCCCTCCATAGGAGTCTATCTCTTAAGTAATTTGATGTAAAGGAGTGTGTGCATGCTCAGTAATTTTTGACTCCCTACTACTCCATGGTCTGTAGCCCACTGGGCTCCTCTGTCCATGGAATTTTGCAGGAAAGAATACTAGAGTGGGTTGCCATTTCCTAGTTCAGGAGATCTTGCTGAACGAGGGATAAAACCTGCATCACTTGCTTCTCCTACATTGGCAGGCGGATTCTTTACCAATTGCATCACCTGGGAAGCAGGCCAGCTCAGCCACAAGGGAAGCCCAAGAATACTGGAGTGGGTAGCCTATTCCTTCTCCAGCAGATTATCCCGACCCCGTAATCAAACCGGGTTCTCCTGCATTGCAGGCGGATTCTTTACCAACTGAGCTATGAGGGAAGCCCTATGTGAAGGACAGAGGGAGAAGCAAATGACTGCACCAAGGTTTTGGTGATGGGTGACTGAGTCATCATCCCATCCATCATGGAATAAATTCAAAAGTGTGAATAAGTTGCATAATATAAAACACTGGACAATTGGAAGACAATTTAATGCATTTTCATTTACTTCCATTTAAAACTCTTTAAAATTCTATAATTTAGTACCTTAGAAGAGATGGAGCCAGAGTATATAAAAACATATAACAATTATGATCAATAGAAAATAATTCTAATAGTGAATTTTAATTTCTGAAGAAAGATCACCCATCAGCTCACGCAAAGCTATTAAAAAATCTTTCTTCCCCATTTTTCTAAAATTTTAGGTGAACAAGTTTAATGGACTCATTCATCCTGGTTTGTCTAGAGAATAAAGGTGTAATAATTTCTGGAGGCTATGTAAACATATCCAAAATGAAATTGAGATTTGAAGTTAAAATGCAAATCGTTCATCGCAGTCATTTGACTATATCAGATGAAATATGCCTTTTAAGAAAGAACGAGGCATTACAGACAAATCAGAATTTCAAATCTGAAAAATATCTTTAAACTTTATGTAGTTTTCTTTTCCCCTCTGTTGCTATTAAAATAATATAAAAAGTCCTGTTAAGATATATCTAAAGATATAATTCCCAAGAAACTTGATGCTATATCCTTTCTGACAGTAGTTGAGAACACGTACAATTTCCCAAGTTAGCCAGAGAAATACGTTTGAAAGGACATAGCTAAACCAAAGAAATAAGATAAAAATCTGTTAGTTCTGATAATTTTTATATAGTCTCCCCAAACAGTTGCTTCTGCCCCTTTCCCCCTACATTTTTTTTTTAATCAGTCCATATTTTAGGGCATGTTGATGCAACACTAGGAAATGTAAGTAAGCTACCAGAAGTATTTATTTGGAACCCAGAATTATTAAAGCTGAAGCAAGGCCTGTGTGATTCAGTTGCTATTTTTCCTTTGTTAACACATGAAATGCAACAAAGTAAGTTACATCATCTTTTTGCAATACTAATATTAAATTAGATCTGAGAATCTGATAGCTGTTAAATATATAAAGTGCAAGATAAAATCTGCTTCCTTGTTCCTGTTATCTTCTATTTGCAAAATCTGACAGTTAAAAACTGAATTTGGAAATTGCCCACCCATGTGGCATACATGTCTTTGAAATCTTTTTTTTTTTTTTTTAATCTCGTCTACAGTAACATGCTATCTTTGCAACATACCTCTAAGTATCTGAGATCTGAGTTTCACTCTCTGAGAATGTAGATATGTTTCTCCCTGTGTGTATATGTGTGCTAAGTCACTTCAGTCATGTTGGACTCTTTCTGACCCTGTGGACTGTAGCTCGCCAGATTCCTCCACCCATGGGATTCTCCAGGCAAGAATACTAGAGTGGGTTGCCATTTCCTCCTCCAGAAGATCTTCCTCACCCAGGAATCAAACCAGCATCTCTTGTATCTCCTGCATTGGCAGGCAGGTTCTTTACCACTAGCACCACCTTGGAAGCCCCGGTATATTTCTCCCTGTGTGTGTGCTTAGTCAACTCAGTCATGTCCGACTCTTTGCTCCTCTGTCCATGGGGATTCTCCAGGCAAGAACACTGGAGTGGATTGCCATACCCTTCTCCAGGGGATATTCCCAATCCAGGGATCGATTCCAGGTCTCCCACAGTGCAGTCAGATTCTTTATCATGTGAGCCACCAGGGAAACCCATATTTCTTCCTACTATAACCCAAAGGAAGTCATTTTCTAACTTGGAGGTCTACACCTTAGATAAGAGCATCCTCAGAAAATAAGTCTTAGCTAATAATTCTCCTTATTCAACTGGTATTTTTAAGCAAAACTAATATAAGATAATTTGGGAAATAACAGGTTCCACAATTCTTGCAACTTTTGCTTTTATCACTGTTTCCTTTAGTACTATATCCCATCTTTGACCGTAATGTAAATCTGGGGAACAGTGAAGCCACTATAAGATCCTGGAGGAGAACTATAAGATAATTGAAAACTGAGATGAGACATGGATCTTAGGGAATCACTTGGAAGAAAAAGAAGCCTTCGCCACATTAAACGAATTTCTCTTCCTATGTTTCTTTTGCCCAATTAAAAGAGGATTACTCTACTCCACAGTGTATTGTAGATTAAAATTGCTTGATACACTTAGTTACTTTGAAGATACTGTGTGAAAAAAACTGCATGAAACTTTTAAAACCCAGGAAGATTAAACATTTGCACTTTGGAAATACTCCTTGAGACTTTAGTGGTGGTGACCACTGAAATGGACCTCACAAAGAACACAGAAGTTTCAGAAACATCCAGAAAAGGGGAGAAAAATAGTATAACCATAGACAAATGATGCTTTAATACAAATCAATGCTCTTGAAGCAAAAGGAAATATCCCCCACGAATTCTACAGTGAAGGTAGAATGCCCATGTTATGTTAAGAGTTCACAATTGTTTTGAAAAGATCTGTGACTCCAGCGGACTCAGTATTTTTAAAAATTCAAACAGGATCATTTCCTGTAATATATGGAAAATTTCAGAAGGTTGTCTATGATTATTAAAAATTAATCTAGTGTTTTTGATTGGGATACATATTTCCATGAAATATTGGCAGAAAGGATTTAACATATTTTCATGTATCAGTAGACTGTTATGGCTGAAAGAACATTAGAGATCATCTAGCTGCTTGTTTTACAGATGATGGATCAAGAAATGATGTTTACATTTTTGTTAATATGAAGATGACAGAAATTGAGTCATTAGCTCTTAAGCATATATTTTTTCAAAGCTATTCTCTTTATGAAAGCTATTAGGAAAAGTGTACATCAAAAAACTCTGGAGTCATTTACCAACTTTGGAATGCTCAGAAGTGTTGTACAATTAGTAAGATTATTATTTGAATTAAGCATTTTTAGATGAAGGCAGATCCAAAGGCCAATGTTTACCTGCTCATGACCTATCTAGTTCTTCTCCTGTGGATTCTGACACTAATGAATACATATAATTTCATCTCAGTGCATTTACATTTTCAGAGTACAATTTTCATATGTTCATCTTTTGAAAAGTCAGCTAAATCTTTTCTTAAATCTACCCTAGCATCAAATTTACACTCACACTCAACTGAATTGAGGGAATTATTCTTACGTGAAGGTAACATTTTTATATTTTGCTAACTACAAAACATACTATGGGACCTCACCTAATACTTCTCATTTGTTTCTCTGAAATATTTTTTCTTTCTCTTTTTATTGTGTCTTTCTCTTTTTTGCCACCAGGAAGTAGGGATGAAATACACTGCCTTACTATGCATACCAAGAGGTCCTCAGATTTTATTTTACATGCATTTCCCCTGAGGACAATTCAAAACATTTCCCCTTGAAAAGTCACTGTGTTTTGAACCAAACTTTTTGTTTTTTTTTTTCCAATAAAGAGAATTTGCTGACAGTGGTGCTGAGTCAGTGAACTCATGCTTAGTAATGGAATGTTTCTGTAATTTTCCTTGATAATATATAAGATTGAGAAATGTTCAGAATAAGGGAAAAAAGTCATATACACTAATATAGTCTAGATTATATTAGACACACTAATATTTGTACTAGAATATCCGTGCTTCTAGTATATTGTATTTGTTGCAAACAAAAATAGAGGACAAGAAAATCAAGAGCAACAACAAAAAAGGAGAAAATAAAAAGAATAAGGAAAAAAGTAAAGCAATGATGAGAAAATAAATGTTAATGAACTTCCTTATCTCATTGCTTTCAGGGGCATCTATGTGTCTACTGTTGGTGTTGCTCACCTGTCAAGTTGTGTCCAACTCTTTGTGACTTCATGGACTGTAGCACACCAGGCCTCCCCATCCCTCACCATCTCCCAAATTTTGCCCATGTGTCCACTGAAATGGTATTTACTCTGAGATTTAGTGGATGCCTGGGTAATCCTACCATTTGTATTGAGAAAAGAGCACCTCATGTAAAATCAATTTCTTACTTAGTTGTGATACAATTCTGAAGGATCTATTTTCCAGAATGACCATTGCTTTTGGACTGAACTGGCCTATAGGCAATACAGAAATCAGAAATAGGGTATCACAAACTCTGCCTCAAATATTAGAACCAGTTTTTGTTTGGGTAAATTACATTAAAATATTCTGATTATGATAATTAGCTGGAAGCTTATCAGGCCCTCTTTCAGTTAATGACTGAGGTAATAGTAGTTATAATAACAATAGCAATAATTAACTTTTATATGGAAAAACAGTTGGACTTCCCTGGGAGATCAGATGGTGAAGAATCCGCCTGCAATGAAGGAGACCCAGGTATGGTCCCTGGATCCTGGATCTGGGAAATCCCCTAGAGAAGGGAATGGCTACCCACTCCAGTATTTTTGACTGAAAAATTCCATGGACAGAGGAGCCTGGCAGGTTACAGCCCATGGGGTCACAAAGAGTCCGACACAACTGAGCGACTAACTCTTTCTTTCATACAGTGAGGACATGGATCCCACACGTGGGAGCAGTATCTGTTATGCAATATCTACATTCTTATATGTGCATAATTATCATATGTTCTATCGCTTGCATTTATATTTGAGTGTATTGACTTTTTTTTAATAGCTTGGGATCACACTTACACACAATATAGTTTTTAAGTTGATTGTTGACCCACTATTGACTACGGTTTGAAAATAATGTCTTGTGCATAGATTTGCAAATAATTGCTTTGGGCTTCTGGGACAAAATAGCTAAATAAAATGTCTGAATACTCCTTGAAGTAAGGCAAATAATGAAGTAACATTCCAAATTAACAGATACAAAATAACACATTTGCATTTAAAATAAACTTTAAATGACAGGAAAGACCTGCAGACTAAGAATCAACAAAGACTCATACATACTTTCATTTCTCTTTAGATAACCCATGATGGTAGTATCTGTGCTTTCCAAATTCAGCAGAAATATGAAAGTAAAAAGTCAAAGTGTTCTTTCACTTTTATTCTCCAGGCAAGAACACTGAGTAGGTTGCCATTCCCTTCTCAAGGGGATCTTCTCAACCCAGAGATGGAACATGGGTCTCCTGCATTGCAGGCAGATTCTTTACCATCTGAGCCATGACCCTATAATTAAAAGAGGCTACGCACATTGCAACATGAGAAAGTTTAAATAGGTTTTTATACAATGTGTTTATGTCTATAAGGTTGTCAATTTCTTATTTTATGTATAACTTCTATACAAAGATATTGTGAAGGCTATGATTATTTCAACGTTAAAATAGAAGAGCCATACTGGTTATACTTGTAAGTTTCTTAGACAATGTATTACTTTGATACATATTATATGAATCACTTTTAGGGAAAGTAAAATACCTATATTTTTTGTCTGTAATTATTTTCATCATTAGCAAAGTGACAATGACTTTTAATTTATTTGTACACAAGATCCTGAACCTATGTAGATTTATATCTCCTGGAATGGGGAACACAATTGGGGGCAGGGGAATAAGCTGAAGAAATCACTTGTGACAGTCTGCAGAGAGTGCAAAACCCCTGAATGTTGAACTCTATAGGTCTCTCTTGATCATGACTAAGCTTTTGTGGGCCAAGCCAAAAAAAAACTTGCATAGGACCAATTTCCCATTAACTCCATGGGCCTCACTGACTAGAAGCAGCATTAAGCCTTGAAAAGTGGCACAACCTTATAATGACAAAGTCCAGACATGAGAGAGGATCACAAGTGTTTTAAGTAAGGATAGAAAACTGAAAACTTAAAGATAAAAAGGAGTTAGAATGTTGTTTTCAGTTTCTTTCCTCTTCACATATGAGAAGGCTAAGTGATTTGTACTAAATTCAAGGTAGTACAGTCAAAATATAACCCTGCTCTATTTCTGCATCAAAAAAATCAGTGATCTTTCTAACAAAATTATTTTTCTGTGTTGATGACAATTAAGGTAAGATCATAAAGGAATTTTTTTAAACTTATTTTTGGTTATGTCGCAGGGCATGTGGGATCTTAGTTCCCCAACCAGGGATCAAATACCTGTGCCCCTTGCAGTGGAAGCACAGAGTCCTAACTGGACAACCAGGGAAGCCCCTCTTTTTATTTTAAAGATTTAATCTACTATAATGTACCATTTTCAGATGCAAATATTATTTCAAAAAATCTGGCACTCCTCTTTCTTTGCGGAAGGCAAGATTGACTTTCTGATTTTATATATATATATATCTTTCAAGTTTACAGTTTTGTCTTCTACATATCTTCTGAAGGGCTTCCCTGGTGGTTCAGTGGTAGAAGAATCCACCTCCCAAACAGGAGACATAGGTTTGATCCCTGTGGAAGATCCCCTGGAGTAGGAAATGGCAACCCACTATAGTATTCCTACCTGGAAAATTCCATGGACCAAAGAGCCTGTTGGGCTACAGCGCATGGGTTCACAAAGAGTCACACATGACTGAGCAACTAAACAACAACATTCTTTATTTCAGTAATATTAGAGGACCTTATAAAAGATTGTGCATGTCTGAAACTTGGAATATATAAACTCAGACTTCAAAATATCTTTAGAAAACAGAAGTAGGAAACTCCTTTACAAAGCACTTCTCGAGTTTAAGGTTTGTTTTACGCTTACATAAACCTTGGCATGTTGTGCTTGTCAGAAAAACTTCATAACCTAACAGTAACCTTTGGCTATCCTTTATGTAGTGCTGTCCAGACAAACTGTCACGCTTTCCACTGAACAAGATTGATGACACAGCAAACTGTGAAATGCAGAGCTTCAGAGAATATACCCTTCAATGACCTTCAGGCCACTCCAAATCACTTCCCTGGACTAGGATGGGAGTAGTCCCTCAAGGATTTTGAATTACAGACAAAGGTACAACTCCAAACATGATAAAGTGGCTCTAAAAACTAAACCTTTTCCTTCAAATATAGTTTATGTGAATATTTGTTTGTGGGAAGAGAGAGACATTAAAAAAAAATGAAAGAAAAAATTAAGAATATGGAGGACTTTGCAATATACAAAAGTAAAAATATCGTTTACAAAAGCTTTTATTAAATAGAAATGTACTGTAAGTTGTGGCATAACGTTAAAGTTTATCACCACACTCACCATAATCTTAGTTATTTTAGAAAATTAATAGACCTCAAATGTTTTGCATATTTTATCCAAAAAAATTTCTCCAAACCAAAGCACCACCACTATGCTCTTCTCTTACTGTTGTATAACACTGTTTCTAAACTCTATTTTTTTTAATGGGATGTTTGCTTCTTTAATATTCTAAAATGGTATGTCCAATAGGTTGAAATTTTATTTTCTGTTATTAAAAATTGGTCTATTCTTAGAGTACATATAATATTTTATGTTTGTATATAAAATTTTTTTAATTAAGGGCACACAATTTAGTCTTCCACTTATTTGTATTTTATCAAACTTTTGAAGGACTGGAAAGATCCACTTCATCACTTATCACTTCTACTCAGTCAGCATTTCTAATTCTGTAAGGAAAGTGAGGGATCAGATGATGAAGAAGAAAGTGAAGGTCAGAGCTGTCAGATTGGCCTGTATATATAGAGTTTCATAGCATTATAATGTGAAGAAGGCAATGGCAACCCACTCCAGTACTCTTGCCTAGAGAATTCCATGGACAGAGGAGCCTGGTGGGCTGCTGTCCATGGGGTCACACAGAGGCAGACACGACTGAGTGACTTTGCATGCATGCATGCGTTGGAGAAGGAAATGGCAACTCACTCCAGTATGCTGGCTTGGAGAATCCCAGGGACGGAAGAGCCTGGTGGGCTGTCGTCTATGGGGTCACACAGAGTCGGCCATGACTGAAGTGACTTAGCAGCAGCAGCATAATGATGCGATGATGCCTATGTGTAGTGAAGATTCCCACATGTGAAGGGTTCATCATAGGAAACAACTTTATACACTGAAGTAAAAAATAATTAACTAGAAAATATTTAAGTCTGACCTTTTGCAATGTTTTAGAGCAAGTTTATGTGTGTGTGTATGTGTATATGATGGAGAAGGGAATAAGTCGACTTATTAACCATTCAGTTGTGTCCGATTCTTACGACCCCATGGATTGTAGCCCATTAGTCTCCTCTGTCCCTGGGATTCTCCAGGCAAGAATACTGGAGTTGTTTGCCATTTCCTTCTCCAAGGGATCTTCCTGACCAAGGGATCAAACCCAGGTCTCCCACATTGCAGGCACACTCTTTACTGTCTGAGACACCAGGGAAGTCATGCGTATGTGTATTCCTCCAACAAATGGTAAAAAGTGCTTGTGCATACACAAACAGGCAAAACAATCATACATAGCCTTAAAACTCTCCCCTTCAACATGGCCTTTATTCCTTTTCTCCATAGAGATAATTAATAACACTTGGCCTTAAGGCCACTTCTTATGTTCTCTTTATTACTTTGAACTTTCTTGCAACAGAAAGTTGAAAGTGAATTTTAAATATTTTTTTCCATTGAGTAATCAAAGCACCCTGTGATTAACTGGGAAGTAATATAATTTGATAATAGTGAGAGAATTTCATTTAGATAACTCATAAGAGCACGATGCTAGCATAGCTCTGGAGGTTACACAAATCAAGTTGACTAAGTTCCATGACTAGGATATTAACATATATTCAAATATTGTGAAGTACCTGCTCAAAGGAACAAGAATGCAGTGATCATACCATAATCTCACCTATTTCAGGTTATCAATGATGTTACATTTTTGAAAGTAACAAAGAATAAACCATTTTAAAATGATTATACATGCACTGTGGGCTAAAATGATTAGCATGACAGATACACATGTATTTTTTTGAGGGCTAAAAATGTCCTGTGATTGTAGATTTTATCAAAAAGAAAACATAATGAGGAGGAGAAGTAATGAAGGAGGAAAGCGAGGAGAGGGTAAAAGAGCTATCAAAAAGAATAAAGTTATTTTGTATTAAAAAGAATAATATGCAAAAAATAATAGCATTCATAATACCTACAGAGGTGAAATCTTCCCTGAATCTGATTAGGTAAATCCAATTTCCTTTCCTCTTTGCTAGGATTCAGCCATGATCACTTCTTAATATTAAACTGATTACAATGTTTTTAAAGAATTTTCATAGGTTGTTCCCTTATGCCAGATTATCAATTTCTTAAGAGGAATTTCCTGTTTAAGTTACTCATACCAAACACTGTTTGTTGTAAAACAGGTGGCCAACAAATATTTACTCATTAAGTTATTAATTTTGTCAGAATTCTCTACCATGACCCATCTATCTTGGGTGGCCCTACACAGCACAGCTC
Organism: Dama dama; assembly: GCF_033118175.1. Lineage (NCBI taxonomy): Eukaryota > Metazoa > Chordata > Mammalia > Artiodactyla > Cervidae > Dama > Dama dama. Next base: position 59,267,622 of record NC_083705.1, on the reverse strand, counting down.
ATAGTTTAATTGAGTTAGACAAGGCTGTGGTGGGTCATGGTGGAGAGTTCTGACAAAATGTGGGCCACTGCAGACGGAATGTCAAAATACTTTAGTATTCTTGCCTTGAGAACCCCATGAACAGTTATGAAAAGACAAAAAAAAGAAAAGACAAAAAGATAGGACACTAAAAGATGAACTCCCCAGGTTGGTAGGGCCCCAATATGCTACTGGAGATCAGTGGAGAAATAACTCCTGAAAGAATAAAGAGATGGAGCCAAAGCAAAAACAACACCCCATTGTGGATGTACTGGGATGGAAGCAAGGTCGGATGCTGTAAAGAACAATATTGCATAGTAACCTGGAATGTTAGGTTGATGAATCAAGGCAAATTGGAAGTGGTCAAACAGGAGATGGAAAGAGTGAACGTCAACGTTTTAGGAGTCAGAGAACTAAAATGGACTGGAATGGGTGAATTTAACTCAGATGACCATTGTATCTACTACTGTGGGCAGGAATCCCTTAGAGAAATGGAGTAGCCACCATAGTCAACAAAAGAGTCTGAAA